>NC_018331.1:638514-751588 GCF_000234665.1 Leishmania mexicana MHOM/GT/2001/U1103
GTGCACGCCGGATCCCGGTACCGTCGCAGCACTCTGGCAGCTCTCACACGGGCATGCAGGCGCCGACCTCTTTGAGAGCCCCTGCACACACACACACACCTCCCTCATGCACAGCGGTCGTGTGCCCCTCTCATGTCAGCTCGTCGGCGGCCACTGTGGGCTCGAACACAACGGCAGAGCTGACAAGCGTGCCGAATCTGCCATGTCAGAGGAGTCGACGCCAACTGTGTGGGCTACTGGCTTGGCCACCGGTCACAGACGGCAGGCCGACATCCCCCGAAAACGGCATACACGATGCAGCACGCTACCACAAGAAATTGTTGTCCGCAGCCGTCCCGCACCAGATGAACGAGGACGCTGCGCTCACGAGACGACTGTAGGCCATACTCGCTCAGTCCTGCGCGGGCACCTCTCTGCACTTTGTATTTCTGCAGGGGTGGGTGTCTGCCGCTTCACCTCACACCCACTGTACCCTTTCAGAACGGCAGCCTGTGAGCTCTTTGTGTGCCGATGCTGGGAAACACAGCTGGCGTGATGTATGCCACCCAGGCAAAGGCATCCAGATATCAGAAGGGCGAGAGTGGCTGCCGACAGGAGGTGCGAAGAGGGCCATACGAATCAACCCAGAAGCGCACGCGTGCGAAACATGCGGCGTTCCCTACGTCTGACCGCGGCTGGGAGCGACTGAGAGGGCGGCGCATGGGGCACACAGGCAGAGTACGCAGGGTCTCGGGGGGCCCTGGCCTGGGGGTGGCCGGCCCCTTTCTGGGCTCATCCGGCATGCGCCTGGGCCACCCCTCTACTGCCCACAAGGCAGGCGCCACCGCTTCCGCCCTCGAGCATGGCTCTTGGCGCAGCCCGCTTTGGATTGAGGCATGCATGCCCACCCAGGCCTGGGGGGCACCGATCGCGCAGCACGCAGCAGAAGAAGGGGCGGTCAGCTGTGAGAGACGGCGGTGATTAGGGTCAGGGTGAGTAGATGGCATTGGTGAGCCAATGGCGCCAAAGAGAGACCGGCGAACGTGCCACCCCTCACCAGCATTATCAAGGAACTCAGAGGAAACGGCAAAGCGAGCTCGCTCGCGACCGATATTCCTGCAAGGCGAGAACCCTTGGGCGTTTGTGGAACGTGTACGTCGGTGTGTTTCCTTTGTGGATGACGCGTTTTTACTCGAGTTTGGGTGGACGTCTCACGCGCTGTTAGACACCTGAAGCGTTTTTCGCTCAGGTGAGCGTGAGCGACGCGGTGGGTGGGACGTGCTGCTGTCGCGGTGAGGCGCATGTGTGTGTCTGTCTGTGTGTGTGTGTGTGTCATTGTTGCTCTTTTTGTAATTTGTCCTGTGGCGTTTCACCCAATCTGTGGCCTGTTGTCGGGCATGTTGTCGTTGTACGCGTTGATGCCAGCGACCTCCCCTCGTTTCGTTTTGTTTTTGTGCATGTGTCAATGTACTCACATGAAACAGTGCGGGGAAGCCTCTCTTTGAGGGGGGTATATGGACTTTGTAACGTACTAGAAAGGCAGGGATGCAGACGGGCAGCGTCTTGCCAGCTGTGCGGGGGCCCACATGTGCACTACTGTATGTAAGATCTCCTCGCAGCCCCATCCCTCCTCCATTTACCTCCGTCTCTCACCTCGGCTCTCTTCTCTCCAGCCGCCACTGATAATGTGCGTGTGTGTGTGTCTGTGTCTCTAGTCGATGCCTTCTTCGCTCTCGTTTTGCCTTTTTCGGGTCACTTTCGCAATCTAGACGTGTCCCGCATCCTACCGCCCCTGTTCGCGCTAACCAGCCATCTCTGCAAGTTACTCGAACGAACGGTGTCGCGACCATGTGGAAGAAAGGCGCCAGTCACAGCAGCCTCGCTTCCGCCCTCCCTGCGCCTCACTGTAGACTCTCCTTGACTGGTGTCTCCAGAAGGCAGCTCAGCACCAGCCGGGTACCAAGACAGGCGCAGCAATTGCGGGCTCTGCGCTCGCACGTTCGCCTGTGTACACCGCGGCACGGCACAGATTCAGCGTAGACCCGTTTCACGCGTGCCGGATCACAGATTTCTCCGATGACCGTCGCGTCTGCGTTCGCCTCCACGAGAAGGGGCAGAAGATGGACAGCTTTACCCGCGGAATCCCACAAGGGTCTTTCCGAGGCCTTCTTCTCTCCGTTATCGTGGTGGACTCACTGGGTGGGGAGCGCATCAGGACACCCGGACTGCACCACGTCTTCTGTGCTGACCACCTCACAGACCTCGCATCCTCAGAAAAGAAGGATGGCGTACGAGCCACACGGCAGCTCATCTTCTGTGGAGGCAGTGGAGCACTGAAGGCTGTAGGACGTCGTGGAGCTGAGCGACACCTAACGGAGGTGCACACTCTTCGGTGCGGGGCACCGCAAACGACTGCGACCCTCCTCAGCCACGCGAGGGCGCTACCCTGCGCACTTGGCGGGGGAGGTGTGCACGCCGGATCCCGGTACCGTCGCAGCACTCTGGCAGCTCTCACACGGGCATGCAGGCGCCGACCTCTTTGAGAGCCCCTGCACACACACACACACCTCCCTCATGCACAGCGGTCGTGTGCCCCTCTCATGTCAGCTCGTCGGCGGCCACTGTGGGCTCGAACACAACGGCAGAGCTGACAAGCGTGCCGAATCTGCCATGTCAGAGGAGTCGACGCCAACTGTGTGGGCTACTGGCTTGGCCACCGGTCACAGACGGCAGGCCGACATCCCCCGAAAACGGCATACACGATGCAGCACGCTACCACAAGAAATTGTTGTCCGCAGCCGTCCCGCACCAGATGAACGAGGACGCTGCGCTCACGAGACGACTGTAGGCCATACTCGCTCAGTCCTGCGCGGGCACCTCTCTGCACTTTGTATTTCTGCAGGGGTGGGTGTCTGCCGCTTCACCTCACACCCACTGTACCCTTTCAGAACGGCAGCCTGTGAGCTCTTTGTGTGCCGATGCTGGGAAACACAGCTGGCGTGATGTATGCCACCCAGGCAAAGGCATCCAGATATCAGAAGGGCGAGAGTGGCTGCCGACAGGAGGTGCGAAGAGGGCCATACGAATCAACCCAGAAGCGCACGCGTGCGAAACATGCGGCGTTCCCTACGTCTGACCGCGGCTGGGAGCGACTGAGAGGGCGGCGCATGGGGCACACAGGCAGAGTACGCAGGGTCTCGGGGGGCCCTGACCTGGGGGTGGCCGGCCCCTTTCTGGGCTCATCCGGCATGCGCCTGGGCCACCCCTCTACTGCCCACAAGGCAGGCGCCACCGCTTCCGCCCTCGAGCATGGCTCTTGGCGCAGCCCGCTTTGGATTGAGGCATGCATGCCCACCCAGGCCTGGGGGGCACCGATCGCGCAGCACGCAGCAGAAGAAGGGGCGGTCAGCTGTGAGAGACGGCGGTGATTAGGGTCAGGGTGAGTAGATGGCATTGGTGAGCCAATGGCGCCAAAGAGAGACCGGCGAACGTGCCACCCCTCACCAGCATTATCAAGGAACTCAGAGGAAACGGCAAAGCGAGCTCGCTCGCGACCGATATTCCTGCAAGGCGAGAACCCTTGGGCGTTTGTGGAACGTGTACGTCGGTGTGTTTCCTTTGTGGATGACGCGTTTTTACTCGAGTTTGGGTGGACGTCTCACGCGCTGTTAGACACCTGAAGCGTTTTTCGCTCAGGTGAGCGTGAGCGACGCGGTGGGTGGGACGTGCTGCTGTCGCGGTGAGGCGCATGTGTGTGTCTGTCTGTGTGTGTGTGTGTGTGTGTGTGTGTGTGTGTGTGTGTGTCGGCGTTATTGTTGCAGCCTGTGGCGCTGGTAGCTCGCGTGTCGACGACTGGTGAGCGCGTCTCCGTTTGTGTTCGTCGCTGTTTGCTCGCTTCTCTGACGAACGGAAGAAACAGGAGATAGGATGGATCTCAAGAGAGAATAGTCGTCTGAGTGTGTGTCTCCGCAGAAAAGACGAGTACGCGTGACGCGGGTACGCTTCGGTGGATATCGCGTCTTTCCTTGACATGTGGACATACCCCGATAACATGGGGGGAGGACACACACCTCTCCGTGCGTGGTATCGAGTGCCCAGTACTCCCACTCTGTGTGGAGAAGCTAGGCAGCACCCCACCTCCAGCCCCTGTCAACTGCCGAACCTCTTCTGGTGATGACGGGGTCAGGCACCCGCGACGCAGGGAGGTGAGAGCAATGTATCGCTGCTGATGTCGGCGGCCAGGCCCTGGATGGCGTTGCACCGGAGCGACCGGCAGCAGCGAACACGCTTGTGCCCACCTATGTGATGTGCAGAGCGTCATGGTGACTCGAACGCATCCCCTCCGGCCCCCCTCACTGCCTACTGGTGGTGGTGGGGAGCCTGCGTGCTGTCCCGAGGCGGATGGGCCAGGGGTGGCGGCCGGCATGGTGGGGGAGCGGCTGTGCGGCTGCCTGCGAAGCATGGGCTGGGGGTAGAGGTTTGGGGCAGAGGCCGTGCTCGGATGGCTGAGTCGGGTGCACTGCTGCCATGCGCGTGTCCACGTCTGCTCCGCACCACGTGGATATGGGGGCCTGTGGGCGTGCCGGGGGGGCCGAGTGCGGCTTAGCTCATGCCATATAGGCAGAGAGCGGACACATTGAAGAAGAAAAAATGTGCGGACAGCTCTTTGGGGGTCTCTCGCGTCTTTCCGACGACCCCCACTTTTTCCTCCTCCCAAGCGTTTTGCACGGGTGCAAGAGAGAGGGCGATGAAAACGCAGAGCGATGGGCAAATGCTCATCGGTGAAGCCAAGCGGAGAGGCAGCTGGGCTCCGTGGGGCAAACTGCTCGCCCGACACCCTCCCCCTCTTCCCCTCGCCTTCGCCTCGTTTCCAGGCAGCTCACTTGTGTCCATGTCGTCGCGGTGAGCTTCATCTCGCGTGGCTGGCGGCGTGGAAAGAGGAGTCGGCCACACGTCTTTGCTCTGTTCGCGGGTCAATGTTGGCGATGCGCGTGCTGCTCTGCCCTGGACGAAAATCGCCCAGTGCGACCCGTTCCTTCTCACATCTACTCGGCCTTATTTCATTCCTGCCACCTCGACCCTTCCGCTCTCACTCTCGCACACACATACACACCGAACCGACGGCACGGGCGCAACAGCGCACGAGATTACGCGCACATAAAGCATATCGGTGGCAAATCGACGCAATCATGTCAGCGACCGCTGTGCCACACGTGGTGACCTCGCCTTCGGTGAGGCTAACCTCCGATGTCGTTGTGGCGACGGCGGCGTCCGCTGCCTCTGGCAGCCCAGCAGCCGTCCACGTTGCACCGGTAGAGCTCGTCACGAAGGAGCTGCTTCAACTCGCTGAGGAACTTCGCGTCGTTGTGCCACAGGGCACCTGGGTGAGTCAAGGCAGTGAGGAGGAAATCCGAAAGCAGAAGGACAAAGACGCTGCGGGTGCTCCGGCCATACCGAGTCGCCGACCCATCACGGTTCACTTCGAGGTTGCGCGGCACGCCATTCTGCGCCACCACACCTCGGCGCACAAGAACTACCTCACAAAGGAGGCGAGCGAAGACAGCCGCGACCTGCGATCCGTCGACAATCCACTTTACGAGGTGATGCGCGACGAGGTGGACGCCGGCGTGCAGGCCGTGCCGCGGCGAACGGTGGCCTCGACGCAAACGCACCACGCCCGGCGCGTGAACGCGGTGGCGCAGGCGGAGCCGACAGTCGTGGACGCGTGTATCCGGCACCTGCCACCGCCGAAAGAGGAGCAGCCAAACCTCCGCGCGTTTATGGAGAAAGTCCTCCCACGCACTCTGCTCTGCCTGACGCAGAACTACAAGATTCCCATCTACACCGACGACCTTCGCAACTTCAGCGAAGACGACGCCGTCATCGCCACGCATGACGAGTTGGTCCTGATTGAGAAAGCCAATTACGTCCACAGCTCCACGAAAGGACGAAAGGTGAGCGGGGTGAGCTGGCGCAGCGGTCGGAAGCGCGATAACTTTGTCTGTGTCGCCTCAATCGGCCTGCAGACGTTGCCGGAGCGGCTGCAGGCGAATCGGCGGTGCGAGAGCAGCGTCTCCCTTGTGTGGGACTTGAGTGACCCGATGCACCCCCGCTACTTGCTCGAGGCCCCAGAGGAGGTCCAAGTGCTCCACTTCCATCCATCGGAGCCCAACTTGGTTGCTGGCGGTTCCCTGAACGGTCAGGTGTTTCTCTGGGATCTCAGCAAGGCCGACGTCGCCAGCTTCTTCTCCAGTGCGAGACAGCACAAACAGAACCAGAAATCCAACACGGCAGCGGCTACCGCTGTGGGCGGTGGCGGCGGGGAGACAGGAGAGTTTCGGGAGGTGGGCGAGGTGCCTCGCATGCCGGACAGCCTCAAGGGTGTTAGCCTCGAGGTCGACGGAGATATGCAGGTGCCTTGTCTGCAGCCGTGTCAGCAGTCACGCGTCGAGGTGTCGCACCAGGCCCCGGTGCATGACCTGCAATGGCTGCCCGACAGACTTGAGTTCGCGTTTGACGGCAAGCAGACGGTCGTGAACGAGACCCACCAGTTTGCCACCATCAGCGAAGACGGCACGATGCTTGTTTGGGACACGCGCCCGCAATATCTGCCGCAGGATAAACTGCGCAAGATAAAGCATCAAAGTCGAAGCGGCGGAGGCGAACAGCCGTGGGTGCCGCTGCTGCGCTATCAGCTGACGAAGCCGGACGGCACTGGTGAGATGCTGGGTTTCCGCTTCTTCTTGAACGGATGCACAGTGGAAGACGCCCCTTCCTATGCGGCTGCTGTCGCCAGCGCCGACGGCGAGCTTGGGTTCTGCTCCATGGTCACTCAGCACGAGCGACGATCCTCGATCGTCGTCCCAACCTTCGGGTACACGAAAGACACGCGGTTCGTGCGGTCGGTGGCGCCGGTGGCGCACGCGGGGCCCGTCTACTCAGTGCAACAGCACCCGACGATTGGCGACGTGTATCTGACCTGCGGTGATGGCTGCTTCAAGGTTTGGCGCTATGGGCTTCTCATGCCGCTATACGAATGCCCACAGAGGCCTGGGAGTGTCATGTGTGCGGCTTGGTCTCCAGCCCGCCCCGCACTCATTATCATTGGCACTGGCAATGGCATGGTGGAGGTGTGGGACCTGCTCGATCGAAACCCCGAACCGATGCTGACACATCACTTAGTTCAGGATGCCATCACATCTATCGCCTTCCAGCCGTTGCCGCACCGCGTGACACGTCGGTACACGCAGCAGCTGCTGCTCGGCACCAACCTCGGCTCTTTTCACTGGTACATCCTGCCCCCGGCGCTGTCGCGCGCGTCCAGCGGGGAGAAGAAATACATGCGCGCTATGCTTGAGCGTGAGGCGCGGCGCGTCGCCTACTACGACTGGCGCTGGTCCGAGCGACAGTCTGAGATCGATCGCTTTGGCCTCCAAGGTGCAGCGGCACGGCTGCGCGGCACGATTGCGCAGACGGCGTCAAGCAACGGAGTGGCTGCGGTGCCCGGGAAGGAGAAGAGTGAGCCGGACGACCCATTACTCGCCGAGCGTCGTCACGACAAGGAGGCGGCGGACTTGAGAGATCTGGACAACCCGTACGCTCAGGACCCTCAGCGAGATGAGGAGTTCCTGGAGATGGTGGAGAAACTGAATCAGCAGGAGCTTCAACAAATGGAGTTGGAGTCGGCCGCCTGAGTTGCCTGGAGCAGCCGTGTGGCGCGCTTTCTGACCTTCGCCGAAGGCCCCCCCCCCGCCTCCGGTGCACGGCAAAGCAACGGAGTCCGCACTTGCCTTTTCGTTTCGTTTTCTTGGTGTGTCTGCGTGCGTCTGCGTGTGAGTGGCTGATGATGTTGGGGGTATTCATGTAGCTTCTGCCTTCTCCTCCCCCTCCATGCTGCGTGGAGGTTGCTACCGTGGGGACTGACAGTAGTGCGGGACGTGAAGAGGTTTCTCGTCGATGTCCTTCCGCACCCCCACGTGGAAGTGTCCTCTTCGTGCTTTCTTCCATCTCTTCGCACCTTGGCGACTGTGTCTGTGCGCTTCAGGTCTGCAGATTGCTGGACCGAGTGATACACCGCCCCAGTGGAATGTACATAGGTCTTCTCCCCTCTCGCGTTATGTATGGCGCGATGACGAGTGAAGGGAGGGATGCAGATGCGGATGTGTGTTTGTGTGCATGTGTGATGTAGTAAAATGGCCCGCGGCTGCTGCTTGCCGTGGGACGACCTTGTTCTCCTGCCCCGCTTCATGGCGCGTGTACGTTGTGTCGCAGCGAAAATAGAGAGCGAGATATCGGGTGGATCAGGGAGACGCTGAACGGTGCCTTGACCGTGCCACTCTCAAGCTTGGATGTAGTCGCACACACAAAAATAGACATGTATTTTGAACGAAGCACACATTTGCCAGAGGCCCCTCCACTCGTTTTTTTTTCTTTTTCACACGTGAGGTTATCCGAAAGGAGTACTACTGCTGCGCTCGACCGCAGTCGGGTGGACCTCTGTGTGCTTGTGCGTTCCACCCACCACCCGGACGTGTTTCATCTCGCCCGCACACGCACCGTGGCTTGGCGGTTGAGGGGAGGGGGCAGAACTCGGTGCAGCCTCTATATATATCGCCAACGCGCTACTCTATCTACGGACTCAAGCGCATCTTGTCACGTGCAGCAATGGTTTTCGTTTTCTTGCCTGCACAGGGTTTGCTCACCTCCCTCTGTGTGTGTGTCTGTCTGTCTGTCTCTGCCACTCTCACTCTCTTCCTATCCGACACCCTCAACTCTTTACCTTCCCTTTTACCGTTTGCGTTCCTTGACTCATACGCTTGCTGGGCCCTCGCTTCCCTTCCTCGACCGACTCCCTCTCCTTCCCCCGCGCATCGCCATCACTGTAAATCTGCTCAGGTAACCGCTTGCATCCACACATACGCGCGCGCTTCTCAAACCTCCCCTTTTTTCCCTTTTTTGTTTGTTTTTATATCTGGAACCAATCCATCATCTGTCGAAGAAAACATTTTTCTAGTTCTTGGGCTTTCTCTCCCTGGCGTTCGTCTTTTGCACGTGTGTGTGTGCGCGCGTGCTTGTGCGACCGTTCTTCACCCCTTCTTCGGTGTGTGTGTGTGTTTGTGTGTGCGGGCCCTCACCCACCTCCTCCCCCCCCCCGCCCCCGCCCAACCCCACACTCTCTCCGTTACGTGATTTCTTCCACCACCACCGCCGCCGCGGCCAGTCCCCCTCCCCCAATTCCTTTATTACTGTTGCATCGTTTATTTTTTTTTGTGTCTGGTTGATCGATTTGCCGTTTATCCGTGTGCGCTCTCTCTGTCTGTCATCGCGCCTGTTAACACCTCCTCCTCCTCCCCCACACACGAACACCTCTAACGCACGTGATTTTGGTGCTCTAACCCTTCACCACCTCCTCCACGCTCTCCGCTACGTCCTTACCGCCATCGCGATTGTGCTCAATCAATCACCGAACCCTTACGCCCTCGTACTCCCTGTCGTTCGATCGTCGCCATGTCCGACTCGGCACTGAGCCACACGCCGGACCGGTTTATATTCTTGCCGTTCCGCCTCGGCGAAAAGGACATCCCGGACTGGTCGTTGTGCTCGCGGTACGTTGCCACGTACCACGCGAGCAACAACACGACCACCGTCGATGACGCCATCAAATCCATGGCGGCGTACCACAACACGATTGTGAAGACGTGCACCCTCCATGAGTCGAAGCGGACGCCGAATGAGAGCTTCATCAAGCACACACTGCTGCGTTACTGCCGCCTGGTGGGGCAGGCTCAGGCCCACCTGCCGCTGCACAGCGGGCACGTGAGCAAAAACCTGAAGTTCGTCTGGTTTGACAGCTTCGATGAATCAACAAAGTATGAGAGCACGAATTCAAACTCGGAGCTGGTGAGCTGCGTGTACAACCTAGCCGCCTCGTACGTGTACGTGGCTGCGACGCAGGCGCACACGGGGTCCATGGATGAGGTGAAAGAGGCGTACAAGCACTTCCAGAACGCTGCCGGCTACTACGAAATGGTCACCTCCATGCTGGATCGTCTGCCATCGGAACAGCTCACGAAGGGCGACATGAAGCGGGACTCGCTGGCGATGCTCACTCGGCTGTGTCTCGCCCAGGCTCACCACTGCGGCTACCTCAAGGCAGAGGAGACGATGAAAGGAAAGCATGATGTGCTCTCCAAGATTGCCGCGGAGGCGGCGAAGCAGTATGAGGACGTTCTCTCGTCTTTCAAGACCTCGGTATGGCTGGCGAAGAAGGCGACCAACGCGAAGGAGGTCGAGGCCCACCTCGGCGCCAACGTCTGCATCTTCAAGGCGCGCGCCCACCTTCACCTAGGCGTCAAGAATGCGGAAGAAAGCGAGATGGGCGTGGCCATCGCGCACTACCGAAAGGCAAAGGCGCACCTGATGAAGCTGCCCCGCATGCCGACGCAGTCGCTGACGGTGTGGGTCAACAGCATCGTCACAAGCGCCAACGCGGCCGAGGAGAAGGCGGAGAAAGCAAACACGTCCGTCTACTTCTCCCGCATTCCGAAGGAGGTACCGGAGCCGGAGGGGTTGCCCCGCTCACTTGGCACCCCAACAGAGCATCCGAGCTTTGTGTGTTTTGTGTCGACACGCGGCGAAGACCCCTTCTTCGGTATCGTTCCCGCGCACATTGCGAAGACGGTGAGCGCCTGGCGCGAGAAGCAGCGCAACCTGGTCAACGTCTGCACCTCCGCCGCCGCCAACGCGCGCAAGAGCACGCAGACGAAGTTTCAGACACTGGGGGTAGTGGCAGCCATTCAGGCAATGTCCGGCGAGTTTGAGGGTCGCGGCCGCGTGCCGGAGCCGCTGCGCTCGAGTATTCTGAAGCTGCGGGAGGAGAACAAGAGCCAAAGTGGGGCCACCTACAGCGTGACCGACATCCTCATGAGCAACGTGAATACATGCAGTGAAATGTACCAAGTTGCGGATAGCAAGCTGAAGGAAGTGAGCGCAGAGTTGGAGAAGGACAGGATGACGGATAGGCGCTATGTTGAGGCTTATGGGGAGAAAATGTGGCGTGCCGTGCACCCCGCCTCCGACCAAACACCGGACCACTGCACCATCTTGGCTGCCATCAGCGAGCACGAGAAGGGTCTGCAGCAGTGGTTAGTGGCGCCGTTCAACGAGGCGAAGAAGACACTAGCGGAAAACATGCGCAACATCGCACGCCTGGACTGGCCGATTGCCGATTTGGACGCGCTGATGCCGTTCGTGGAGACCAAGGAGGCACGCCAGCAGTCAGGCAAGGTCATGGAGTTAGTGGCGAAGCTGAAGGAGTTAGTGGAGGCGAAGGTGCGCATCGAGAGCGAGCAAGCGACGGTGGAAAAGGTGCTGCACGATAAACTGGAGTCTGACGACGTCGTTTTCGGCATTTCCTCCGTCGAGTCAACGCAGCGTGACACGATGCTGGAGAAGGCCTCCAAAGACATCTCGGACGTGATCGAGAAGGTGAACGAGAAGGTGCGGCAGGAGCGGGAACTGGTGCCCAAGGTCGAGGAGCTGATGGAGCAGATTGGCACTCTACAGAGTACTGACCCTCTCTCTGCAGAGATTCAGAAGGTGTCTAACGGGCTCGAAAACGCTTGCTCCATCTATCAGGAGCTCATGAAGGACTTCGCCAGCATGGTGCAGTACGGCTCCAAGGCTGTGGACGAGATCGACGCTACTCTCAGAAATGCCAAGTCCTACACGATGAGTCGCGAGCTTCAGGCGCAGGAGGTGCAGAGCCGTCTGGATGAGCAGATTGCGGCGAGGATAAACCAGATGCAAGACGTAGAGGGCCAAATCGCCGAATCGCGCCGGCGCCAAGAACTCCTACAGCAGCAGATTGCCTCGCTGGAGCAACAAGCGACGCAGCAGCCCGCATACCAGTACCTAGCGTCGCCTCTGCAGCAGCCGTACCAGCCGCTGCCACAGCAACACCAGTACCACCAGACGGCCCCAGCATCGGCCGCGGCATATCAGTACCCTCCCCCGATCATGCAGCAGCCACCGCTTCAGCAGCAGCAGCCTGTTCCGCCGTCGTACGATCAACTCAGTAGCATGACCTCCGTACCAGTGGCGCAGCCACCACCACCGCAGCAGACGAATGCGTACCAGTATCCACCGTCATCACTTCCGCAGCCTGCCAGTCCAAGCTGCCCCTCGTACAAGCCGCCATTTACACTGTAGGCAGTGCACGCGCATGGAACCCCCACCCCCTGCTGCTAGCCGCAAGCATGCATCCATGTGCACGCTCGGCTCACATGGTTCTGTGTGCCTTGTTCACCTCACCCCTCGGCACTTCCTTTGCGGTTTTCGTTTTGGCGTTCTCTCTCTTGCGCTTGATGATGCCGGTCACCTCAGTCTGTGACATCACAGGGCCCAGTGCACGGACTCTTTGTGGGGAAGCCAAGCAGTCTGCACAGACTGCCCTCGGGGGTACGACTGGCGGACTCGTGGTGCCGGCGGACGTGTCGGTGCTGGCGCCGTGCCGGAGAGACGTGCGGTCATGCTGGTCACCTTTGTGCCGGCCCACTACGCATCGTGTCGACCATTCAGCAGGTGTACGCACCCGCCGGCTGCTCTTCTGCATTAGCGGCGTTGCGGTGATGTCGAGCGTTGTCCTGGGTTTAGCCTGCGGTGTACGCAGTGGCATTGCAGTGGGACTGAGCGGCGCCAAGCGGTGTTGGCTGGCCCTGCTGCTTGGCATAGCCGTAGTGCCGCGGAGGCGAGGCGGAGCCGTGGTTGTGTGTGCGTATATTTGCTGACTTGTTGGGGGGTGGCATATAATGGACACGGGAAGAAAGCAACGAAAAAAAAGGACCGTTCTCTTAGCCCGTCATCGCCGGCCGTCATTCGACGGTGGGCGCCTCAGAGGATCACCGGTTAGGGTGGTGGTGGGGGGGGGTGGGGTCTTTGTCTCTTGTGACCGTGTTCTTTTTTTGTGCGGGCCTGTGAGGGGGTGTCGCCGCCACCCCTCCCCACCACCACCACCACCAGTCAACTGTATCTCCGTCTCAGACTGCAGATTCTCTGCGAGTGGTTGTGGGAATATACGTGTATGTTTCTGAGCTCATCAGCTGACGTCACGTCTCTTGTCTTTTTTTTGTTTGTTGTCACCCTTCGTCATGACTGTGTGCTGTTCTGCCTTCCATACTTACACACACACACACACACACACGCACACACGCACACACACACAACCCCCTTCTGTCTCTTCTCTCTTCACTGTCGACTGTGTGGTTGCTAGCGTCCCATCCATCGCGGTTGTGTGCGTCGGTGTCCCGTGCGCCCTCTCGCTTCTCTCCGCAGTTGTTGTCGGGAGTTCCCAACCAAGCGCCGCAAAGAAGCAGAGCCGAGCACACGTCCCATACTACAGCTGATTGAACCCTTCTTACTGTGTCCATTTCTGTGTCCTTGATGCGCTGCACCTCGGAGGCCTCATTTTACGTTTCTACTTTCACGTGCGTATCTGTGCGTGCGGCACACGCCCAAGAGCGCATTAGCTGGCCAAGGGAAATGCGTGCTTTTCTGACCATCTGCTTGCTTTTAAACACACACACACATCCCGCTCTGCCCACCTTCCGTCTCTCATGTGCCACATATACCTATTCATCGTTTCGCTTTCTTCTTTTGCTTGCTTGCTTGCCGTTAACGTTGGCAGTCCTTGATATAGGCGAAGGATCCTCTCGACGCCCACACAATCATGTATTCCCGTGCACGTGTGTGTGTGTGTGCGGTTAGTCATGACGTCGAGAAGAGCTCTTCTCATCTCCCACACCCTTATTGTTGGCGTTTTTCTTTGTACGTGTGCGTATGCGCATGCGCGCGGGCGTGTTCTCACTGCCCCTCGTCGCTCTTCTTCGTTCTCGGCGCAGGGAGCGCCCTTGCGCCATCACTTCTCGTGCTGTCCTTCTCATGTCTGTTCTAGCGTTGGGGTGACGGGCTGGGGCGGAGTGGGCCAGCTGCGTTGGTTGCGTCATCTCCCTCTCTCTCAAGAGAGAGAGAACATGAATAAAGCAGGCAAATGTGTGCGTTGGTTTATATTCACATGTGCTGCAGAGACGCACTACAGCTCCTCTCTGCTCTTCCTCACTGTTTCGCTTTTTCATTTCTTGGCTAGTTGCGATGGCTGTGAATCTCTGTGAGCTTGTGATGGCATGCCCGATATTCACTGGTGTGTGCAGGCTGCGTCGCTCGTGCCTCTTCTCCCCCGAAATGCGTGTTTTGGCTTTCGCTCTTCCCTGCTTACTCTCTCACCGCTCCCCTCCTCCTCGTCCTTTGACTCTGCCTACTCGTGTGTCCTCGGCTCGTGACGCTCACTTCTCGTTGTAAGTGCTGTCATGTGAGGAACGGAAGACGACGAGGACCAAGTGGAACCTCACCCCCTCCCCTCTCACATACACACAGACACACAGACACCTC
The DNA here is from genome assembly GCF_000234665.1 of Leishmania mexicana MHOM/GT/2001/U1103. Taxonomy (NCBI): domain Eukaryota; phylum Euglenozoa; class Kinetoplastea; order Trypanosomatida; family Trypanosomatidae; genus Leishmania; species Leishmania mexicana. The sequence continues at coordinate 652,939 of NC_018331.1, forward strand.
CCTCCCCCATCTCTCCACTCCCCGGTTCACAGAGGCCTGGCACAAAGCACGCTCAGCGTGTGTGCCAAGCCTTTGTGAGGCGGTTCCTGGTGCAGAGCGTGCGTGTAGACTCACAAGAGGCGAGGCCGAAATGATTTTGTCCCTCCGCCCCACCCCACCCCACTCCCTGCTTGATACGCCGCTCCCTTTCAAACGTGAGGGCTAAGGCGAAGTTCGACGCGCGGCCATACCCGTCGCACCATAGACTCACACACACGTGCGCACGCGCGGTCACCCATAGATTTGACAAGGATAAAGAGTACCGTTGTTGCTTCCCGTTGCGGATGAGCGTCACCGATCCGTACTCGCTGTCCCCGCAGAACGGTGCGGTGGAGGCGACACTCTTTCAGCTGCTGTTTCCAGTTCACGCTACCCCTGCTACCGGAGTTGCCGTGGGAGACGCTATCGAAGTGAAGACACTAAGCGGTGATTCTCCTGAGAGGATCGCTGGGGCACTTGCGGTGTCGTCGCCGTCTGTCTCCGAGCGAATTCGGGCGTGGGAGACGGTGCCCCATAAGCGTGCAGCGCGCTCGTTCCGTGGCACGGAACGCACTGAGCTGGACAACCATGAAGTTCCCACGTTGCTACACACTGTGGATACGCAGCAGCGGCATGGCGCGTTTGCCGCGAAAGGTCCACTTGTGCGACACGCCGGTGCAGTTGGGCTGGATCGCCGCACGGATGCAAGTGCTGACCCCAGTACGGTACCATTCTCGATGCGTTTACGGGAAGTGGAGCGGCGATTTCGGGAACAGATGGAGGTGCACCGCGGTCTGACGGCGGCGTCCCGCCAAGTCGATGTCCTTGAGCGTTCTGTTCAACTGTTTCAAGCAGAGCGGCGCACGCGAGGGTTCGCGCAGGCGCTTGCCGATCGTCAAGACGCCATCTGGGCCCGTGTGTGGCCTGCTAGTTCCCTTGCGAAGATGGGGGACACTGCAGCGACTGTGCATCGTCAAACGGCAGCATCGCCTCGTGTTGCGCCCATGCCGGCGGCGCGCCGTGGCGACAGCTCTGCGACACCTTCGACCAGCAGCGCTATCTCACCTCCGCCCCCCGCGTCCCCGACGGGCTTCTTGCTGAAGGATATCCTAGACACCTACTCAACCCCGCGTGAGCTTCGAGAGGCTAGCGGCCGCAGCCGGAGTACGACGGCCGCCGCTCCTGTTCCACCAAAGGCAACGAAGGCGCCACAAGGAGCCCCACTCGCCCCGGCACGCGAGGCGCGGAGGACTGTCGCTGGGGTGGACATTTTCCACCCCGAGAAGGCACCGAAACCGTACACTGTCATCCGCTACGTCGAGGCGAGATCCAAGCACGCCTCAGCCACACACGACGCTGTCGACCGCCAGGGCACCTCGACATCCTCGGCTGTCACCCCTGCCACAGCGGCAGCGGTGTCCGCAGCATCTTCGAAAAACCTCGCGAGAGGGGAAGTGAAAGGGGACTCCTCGCAAGCGCTCTCCAGCGTTGTGAGCGAGGAGCGTCAAGCGGACGAAGTAGGCGGAGGCAACGTCTCCGATGAGAGCAATGCCAGCGTCGCCGATGAAGCCGCGTCGACGAATGACACGTACGACGCGGACACGTTTGACTCGCACGTCTCAAGTAGAACCGCTGCGGATGCTTGGATGCGCAGCGCAAAGAGCTCTGCTGTGAGCAGCGCGATTCCTACGGTGGAAGCGACGTCATCTTCCCTCACACAGAGCATTACCTCTGAAGAAGTCGAAAGTGAAGCTGCTGGGCGTTCGTTGAGGTGTAACTGCCGTGACGGTGGTACGAGGAGTGACGCGCGCACGACACCCTTTTCTGAAATCCTGCAAGCCTTCTTTGACGCCTGTCGGTGCGTCTCGGCTGCCTCTGCTCGTCTGCTCCAGCCCCCGTATATTCAAGAGAGCAGCCATGATGCTGGTCAACACAGGCAACACACCCCGAAGCCGGCGAAAATGGATGCCCCGCGTTCAGTCCCGAAGGCAGTGGAGGATGCTGGCGAACCGGGAGAGAAGGCGAAGGATGCTGCATCACGTGTCACCGCGTATGCAGTCACTGGTGCAGATGTCTCTCCAGCTTCTTGGCGTGACGCCCTGGAGCGGCAGCTACGCAACATACGTCGCCTTCAGCGCTTTCGTGTACACCTGCTTCGCCACCTGAAGCGCATTGATGTGCAGCGGCAGACTCACTGCAAGGCGACACGGCTGCTGCGGGAAGCCCAAGCCCTCGCCAAAGTACGCCGTAAACTGCTCTCCGGCTCTAGCGTCGGGGGCGAAGCATCCTTGGGGAGTATGCTGCGTCACGTGAAGGGCGTCTCCACGGGGACAGGTGAGCGGAGGGACCCGCGCCGCGGTGGCGGTGGGCATGGCCATGGCGCTCCGCGGCAACAGCATTCCCTGCCTTCGCGGCTGAGAGCGAGTGTCGTGAGCGACGCCGACACAATATCGGAGGTGGTGTTCACCGACATGAACAGCAGCGTCGGCGACATCATCTCAGCTGACTCCAGCGTAGTGGAGGAAGAGATGCAGTATGGCAGCGATCAAAGCGAGACTTTCATCTCGGACAGCATCGTCCAGGAAGAGGTGGCCAGCTGGGATGGGGCCTCCGGACACAGCGAGGTGGCCAGCGGTGGTGGCACCATCTTGACCGAAGTGTCCAGGAGCCATGGGGGCAACAGTGACCCCTCTTACGGCAGCGACTCCTTCGAAGCGGCGAGTAACGCAGGCGCTGCGGAACGTTCTGCGTGGATCACGCGGCCTGGTATGGTGGCTGAAGTCCGCCTAGACGAGATCGAGGAGGAACTCGCAGACCGATTAGCCGAAATATCGTCGGATGCCATCTCCGAAGGGAGCTCGATTCCATCCGACGTGGAAGAGCTTGTTGACCTGCTCCCCTCTTCACTCATCCCAAGCGAAATCGACGACGACGACGCGAGCCCGCAAGGCAGCTCTGCAACCACCATGGACTCCCACGTTGCCACTGGCATGAGCAGCTCCGCGGCGGCCTTGCGGGGACAGCAACGACGCATGTACGTTGGCGCAAAGGGCACCACCGCGTGGTATGCAGCTGCCGGAGAAGGGGTAGCGAGTGGTGGCAGCGGGGCGCTGACGGATCACAAGGCCTACATTCGTGACTCTCCTGGCTCTAGTGTGTACAGCGTGCCGGAGGACGCCGATGTGGACACACCTATGCTGCAGTCCACAGACGTCCACTCGGAAGGCACCCGAGACTCGGTGCCGAGGGCGAGTGGAAGCGTAGCGGACGTTAACGCGGCCGCATCCCTCGCGGCGGCGAACGAGAAGCGTATTCATGAAAGGCGCAGCCCGACCTCCTCGACCAAGAGCGACGGGAGCAGCAGTAGCTCGGAGGATGCCTTGACAATGTTGGAGGTGGACATGGCCCTTACGAAGGAGCGTCGGCACCACGCGTTGCGCTCTGCGTCTGATGTGCCAACGTTTGAGCAGCTCTACAACCCATCCGTGCCCCCGCTGGGGGAAGGGCCACCAAAGGGAAGCGGCAACGCCAGCACCACCAGCTCTGCCGGCAGCGGCCGGTCGTCCAAGCCAGATCGATGGAAAGGTGGATCTTCCCACAGTGTCGACATAGGGCGGTCGAACACCGCAGTCTCGTCCCTTCATGAACGAGGTGCAGCGCACCCTCTGCACTACCCGACAGCGCGGATGGAGGCCGGCACACAGGCGGAGATGCCCGCCATGGACAGCCACCCCACGGCCGTATTTGGGGCTTCACGAATGAAAGCGGCATATCCGACGGAGGACTACGTTGCGCAGAGTGCGTGGAAGGCGCGTCAGCTACACCTCTTGCGGCAGCTGCGATTACCCATTGTGGATGACTCGGAGGACACGGTGAAGAACTCAGCGGAGGCCACCGACAACACAAGTTGCGGCTTTGAGCAGCGGCATCGTCCGCCGAAGGACAAAGCCGATGCCGTGCTCGACGCCGCCGAAGCTGCAGCACATGAGGAGTGGGCGCAACACTGGGGTGTTGTGGAGTCGCTGCTGCAGACGCGTTTTTCCGCGTCATCCTGCATCGGTAGTGGCGCGCTACCGTCATCCTCGCGCCGCACAAGAAAGGTCCTCCTACAGCGCTTCCCCTCGGATTCAACGCCACCTACTCGGGACGCTTCTCAGTCGAGTGTGCCGGTGCCCTCTGCATCACGCTGAGCGAGCTCGCGCCTCTCGCTCCCTCGGAGAGGTCAGGGACCGCGCGTACCTCGCCATTACAGAGCTGTCGAGGTCTTGTCATGGACATGCCTCGTTTTGCTTGTCTGCATGACGGCGGCATGTGCTGGGGCAAAACCGCAGGAGGAGGCGGAGGAGGATGCTGATCAGTCTGTGGACCGGAACGGGTCTACGTGACAAAGCTCCTATCGACGTGCATGAAGAGAAATCACGAGAGGCACAGAAGGCAGAAACTCGGTGAAGGACATCAGATGACGTCTAGAGCTCTCTATCCGCTGCAGCACGCACTGGTCGCGAGCCACACGACCGCGTGATCAGCCATGTCTCTCGCGCAAAGCCTTATTTTGAAGAGGTATGGGGGTTTCTCCCCTGTTGTCTATGTCGCCTCACTTCAATCAACGCATATTGGAGTCTTCGTCGTCTGCGCCTACCTGCTACTGCTGCTGCCGTAGGGTAACCCCCTCACGCTCTGCACTCCATCATGTGTCCATCCTCTTCCTCCCGACAAGTCACACACACACACACGCATACTCCGGAGTGTGCGTGCGTGCGCCTGTCACCTCTTCTCTGTGTGCCTCAACCCCCCCCCCCCCACCTCCCACCCTCCCCCCACCCTCCCAAGCACCGATAGAAGTACTCAGTGCCTCAGACAGGTATTTGCTTTCCTTTCTCCCTTTGTTTGCCTTTCCAACCACGTTGAGGGCACCCATGGTGCATCGCAGTCGGGCTACCGTCGACCGCTCGTCCGATCATGAGGAACGCGTCAACTTCCTCGACGACGACTGTGGCCGCAACGCGCTGCAGTTGGCGGCACGAGGCAGCGCCATCGTCGCCACCCTGCAGCGGCTGGCCGCCCACATCCCAGCTGAGTTTACGGCCCCAGGCGGGACACCGTATGCAAAGCTCATCTTCGATTTCAGCTACTTCAAGCACCAGGATCAGATCGAAAAAGGCATCGCGGACTCCGCAGAGCTGCTCGTTCTGGACAAGGAGTTCTACGACACGCACATGGAGCTGCTGGAGAAGTTCATGGCGCTTTTTAGAGGCATCTACGGCTACGTAACCGAGCTGAACCGCTACGTCCGCGAGATCCAAGATGGCCAGTACGTGGCCCAGACGCTGGATACGGTGCTGGAGTCCTTGGATGGCCGGCAACTCCTCTGCGAGCTGTATCACCTCTACGGTGTCATGCTGCTCCTGATGGACCACAAAATCGGCGGCTTGGTGCGGGAGCGCATCATTGTGAGTTATGTGCGATACCGAGGCTCTGGAGAAGCACACACGGTGGAGGTGGCGGAGCTGTGTCGAGCCACTAGTCAGGGTGCAGGTGGGAGCTCCGCTATAGCCGCCAGCCCCATTAAGCGCACGCCAATGTCACCAAGGGCTGCCGCTGGTAGCGGTACTGGCATCAGCAGCTACCCGATCGACTACTTTGAGCGCATTCCGGTGCAGAAAGGCGTTGTGGTGCGACTGCTGGCCTGCATTCGGTCCGACGACATCTACCGCATGTCCAGCCATTACCCGAACCCAGACCACCGGAGCGCTGCCATGGCACTGCAGGGCGGTATTGTGTTTGTACTCCTCTTCTTCTGTGGCGACGTGCTGGTGCAGCAGCTACCGGTGATGAAGGAGTTGGTGGAGAAGCACTTTGCGGACAACTGGGTTGTTCACTATTACAGCGGGTACACGGCGGATTTATCTGTTGCCTGGGCGTCATTTCCAGCAGCACGCGCGGCGGTGCGGCGCACTCTCGAGTGGCACAGTGTCACCTATCACTTGCAGCGCATGCGTGGCGCGTTGTCACGCAGCACCGAGCGTGTGCAAGCAGTGTTGGAGGAGGGGATGCTGACAGAGAACTATGTCTTGGACAATGTACACGCGTTGCTGTTGCCCATCATAACCGAATCAAACGTGGTGCTGCGCTGGTTTGTGCTCCAAGGAGTGTGCTCCGCCTCGGCGTCATCGCCGCCGGCGTCTCCTGTTCGCGGCGACTCCGATGAAGCGAGTCTTCGCGCCGCCGCTTCTGCTGCTGGGCAGGCGGTGCGCGCCAGCTTTGAGAACGATGAGCTTCTGACGCTCCTGCTGGCAACGGCGCAGCTGGAGAGCCACGTCCAGTCGCGCTTCGCGGCAGTGCTGCAGGAGAAGACAGCGCGCTGGGCAGGCGCAAAAAAGCAGGCGGTGTCGCGTGTGAAGAAGCTGTCGCACTTCTTCTCGGAGGACAACCTGCTCGACACGTCTGTGCACGACGCAGAGCTGGAGCGGTGGTTTGCCGAAGTCGGTGCTCGTATTGCCAACCTGCACATGAAGCGGCAGAGCGCGAAGGCGACACGGCGCAAGTTGCAGCGGCTAGTGGCGGCGTTGGAGAACATACAGGAGTTCGCCCAGGTGAACCAACAGCTGCAGGTGCTGCAGTACGTCCGAGAGACGTGCGCAGACTTGCACCAGATGTTGCACTACCTGAACGCTGAGCGCCGTGTGCTTGGACGACTCGCCACCGTAACTGACTTCAGCTATGCGTGGGAGCTGCTCTCCGCACGCGGATACCTCGTCCGCGAGCTTCAGGCCCGCATTCGCCGGCAGCCAGTTGTAGCGGCACAGATGCAAGCACTCTTCGCGAAGCTCTCGTCACTGCTTCACCTGCCGTGCATCCGCATCGACCAAGGCATCACCGTCACTGCCGCGAGTGTTCTGGGAGTCGATGTGCGGCTCGAGCGGGCGCTGCAGTTCACCTCTACCTTTTACTCAGAGGAAGTGGTTTCGTTTCTGCGAAGCGTTCTACAGGTGATTCCGACCTCCATCTTCGAGGTCCTAAACAAAGTCATGTACCTCCTCACGAATGCGTTGCGGGAGTGCCCAAGCAAGCTGCAGCGCGACGAGTGGAAGCACTGGAGCCAGCTCGAGACGCGCGAGCAGCTCTGCGCGTGCACGGCCGACATAGCCCGCTACGCAGCCGGGCTGCTGGCAATGGAGGAAACGACGGTCGGTGTTGTGCGCGTCAATCCGCATCGACTCCTAGAAGACGGCATACGCAAGGAGCTCGTTGAGCACATTACGCGCGAGCTGCACGCTGGCATCTGGTTTGACCGGTCCAAGCCGTCCACCGTCGAGGACCTCGACAAGGAGCTGGTGCAGCTAGGGGCCCGGCTGCGTGGTGTGCGGAACTCCTTCGAGTATATCCAGGACTTCGTTAACGTGCACGGGCTTAAAATTTGGATGGAGGAGTTTCAGCGCATTGTCCGCTTCACCCTGCAGATGGAATGCAACGCCTTCTGGCCCAAAAAGGTGTACCCGTGGAGCTCGCCCTACCAATCCGCGAGCATCACGATCCCGTATTTTGCGCCGGCGCACCCCAAGGATGCGTATAGCTTCCTCGGTCACCTGGTCCAGCATCTGCTGTACCTGACGAGCCCGCGTGAGTCCATCTACTTTCCTGCCTACGGTGCGTGGTTCACGCGGCGCCGGCTGTGTGAGTGCGTGGGGCCCCGCTTGCTTTCCCGCGTCGCGGATGCGGTCGATTGCACCGGGCTAGCCTGCCTCGACGAGCTCTTGAGCTCCATCGTGACCAAGGACATGCAGCTTCTGGTGCAACGGCTTGCCGAGTCGGTGGCGTTGCTTGAGTCGGCGCAACGCGGCGCTGCGCAGGAGGTCTGGCGGCGGTGCATGCCCACCACCGCGACTCCTGAGAAAGACGCGTTTTTGAAGGGTTATGATCAGCTGGCCTCCATTCTTGAGGCGTCGCCAGCAGCGCAAGAGGTTGGGGTCGTTGCGATGCGCGTTGGTCGCATTGCCTTGATTCGGCAGCTGATTGCCCACCAGCTGCGCTCAGACAGCAAGCAAGACAGCTCTGCACTGGTTGCGTGCGTGCAGGCAGTCAACACCGCCGTCGTAGCAACCCTGGAGAGTCACCTCGCCAAGGACCCGTTCGAGGCGAGGGCTGCCGGCGCCTCCCGATCGTGCGCAGAGGTGTCGGAGGGGCTGGTCTGCGGAACGGCGCCGCTGCTTAGCTTTGTCGGCCTTACAGACCCGTTCGCGACTGTGTACGAAGTTACGGACGGGGGCGGCGGTGTCTCGCCCGGTGGTGACAACACAACAGGTGAGTTCAGCCTTGGCGCACCTCCACCTGCGCCTACCACCACTAGCAGCGGCGCCGCTCGCCCCGTCGCGGTTCCGACGAAGTTGACACTACCGCTCTTCGTTCTTCCACTCTGCGTGGTGGTGCTGCTCCACGTCCAGAAGTGCACCTACAGCGCGCGCTTCGACAGCTGCATTCCGGCGGAGAAGGAAGACGACGTGGACCCCACCGTGCTCGCTGTCGGCGTTGCAATCCTACTGCAGCAGTTCCCGCTGGAGGCAACCCGTCTTCTGTTGCAGCTACTGGCACAGGTGGTGCGCGTGTCCATCATTGCCAAAACTCCGACGCCAAAGGGGAAGGGCAAGGGCAAGGGGCCGGCAGCGCCGCTGATGTGCCGCTGCGCCGACGCTCTCAGAATGTGGATAGAGGTTTTTCAAGGGTACCTGCAGCGGTACCCGGAAAGGGAGCGGTCACATGGGGTTCCACCCAGTGTTCCTGATCGCTTTGCGCAGAGTGCGTGAAAGGTAGCGGTGGGGCGGGGAGCAACCACCGAACGTGGTGGACGCGCCATCCGCAGCCCTACAAAGTATGCCCGGGTGCCCTCATGGCCCTATCGCGCATATCGTTTTTTCTTCTGCTTCCGCTTTGCGGCACCTGGCTGCCTCCGTGCTCGTCCCCGCTCCTCGCATCACATTATTTTCTTTGCGTGCAGCCATCTTGTCCACCGTGTCTATGATACGCCACCCACGAGCAAGTCGGCAAATATACGCACGCACAACCACGGCTCCGCCTCGCCTCCGCGGCACCACGGCTATGCCAAGCAGCAGGGCCAGCCAACACCGCTTGGCGCCGCTCAGTCCCACTGCAATGCCACTGTGTACACCGCAGGCTAAACCCAGGACAACGCTCGACATCACCGCAACGCCGCTAATGCAGAAGAGCAGCCGGCGGGTGCGTACACCTGCTGAATGGTCGACACGATGCGTAGTGAGTCGGCACAAAGGTAACCAGCATGACCGCACGTCTCTCCGGCACGGCGCCAGCACCGACACGTCCGCCGGCACCACGAGTCCGCCAGTCGTACCCTCGATACCATGGTGAGGTGGCCCCACGTCATCAGGGTTGCGCACAACCAGAAGAAAACGGGGGTTGTCGTAGGACAATGCTGTGTACTTGTGTGGGCACGTGTGTTTATGTACGCATCTTAACCATGGGCTTATCCTGTGGGAACCACGACGGTTCTCGCTCCAGTTCATCTGCGGCCACTAGAAGGCGAGCCGGTGGGGAAGGATCGCGTAGGAAACCAGGCTCCACCCCCCCCCCACACACACACCACTACCATCCCTCCGGTGCGTATCTGACCACCTCTACCAGCTGACATGCTTTTTTTCCCCGTGAGTGTGGACCTTCTTTCTTCCGCGTCTGCATCGATGTACCCCTCCCCTCTCTCTGTCTGCCGGTCGAACGGGATACAATGTCCTCGGTGATAGGACCAGGCGGCTGATTGCCCGCGGACCCTCACCCCATCCGCCCCCTCGCACTGGACAACAAACGAAGGCAGCACCAAACAAAACGGCCGTAACGAGTCATCACAAAGGAGGAGGCCGAGGGGATGCGCACACGCCTACGCCCGGCCACCACCCACGGACACCCACACACAGATTTCCTTCCTCCCTTTCTTCCATCAGAATCGCTCAGCTGTTCTCGTGTGCACCAGGATGGATGCAGGGGCGACGGACGATACTTTGCCGCACCCCGTGTTCGTTTCTTCGGTGCCGACCCTCACAAAGGACGATGTAGAGCGCTTTGGCCGGCAGATGCTGGTGGAGGAGGTCGGCGCCGCTCACATGGAGCAGATCCGCCACGCCCATGTCGTGTGCATCGGCGCCGGCGGGCTGGGCAGCACCATTCTGTTGTATCTCGCAGCGTCCGGGGTCGGGCGGCTCACGATTGTGGACTTTGATGACGTGGAGCTGTCGAACTTGCACCGGCAGGTGATTCACACGACGGCGGCGATTGGCCAGCCAAAGGCGCTGAGTGCGAAGGCGTCGTGCCTGCGGCTATTTCCAGCAGCGCGTGTTGACGCGGTTGTGGAGGCTCTCAGCCCCACAAATGCCGAGCGGCTTTTTGCCACGTGCGACGTCGTCGTTGACGGCACAGACAACGTGGCTGCGCGCTACCTCATCAACGATGCCGCGATGCGTTGCGGCAAGCCTCTCGTTAGCGGAAGCGCCATGGGGTGGGAGGGGCAGCTCTCAGTGTACGGCTATCGCGGAGGCCCGTGCTATCGATGCTTGTTCCCGCAGCCACCCCCTCAGGAAACGGTCGGCAGCTGCAATGACAGTGGCGTGATGGGTCCTCTGCCAGGTATGATCGGCTGCTTGCAGGCGTTGGAGGTTTTGAAGGTGGCGACTGGAGTCGGTGAGACACTGAACGGCCGCCTGTTTCTCTTCAACGGTCTCCGCTTTTCCTCGCGCGTCGTCAAGTTACGCGGGCGGCAGCCACACTGTGCGGCCTGCGGCGCTGCAGCGTTGGCGGACGCGACACCACTCCCGCAATTAGCCGCGCAGACGCGCCCCGAGTACATCCCGTACTCGTGCCCGATCACCTCAGCGTCGAGTCCACCTGGTACATCATGCAGCGCTTTGGAGTACGCCGCGCATGCGCGCGGCTCCGCTGCTCCTCAGCGCCGTGTCACACTCGACGTGCGTGTGCGCTTGCAGTACGACATGGCGCACTTGGCGCATTCGGTAAACGTGCCGTACCAGTCGCTGCTGCAGTGGAAGCGTGCGGGCACGGTGGTGACGCAGCTGGCGGACGTGTTGGACAAGGCACTGCCACCGCAGTCCAACACACAGGATTGCATGGAAAATGGGTCTGCTGCTGCTTCCCATGACGACGCAGGGCCACAGGTAGTGGTTTACGTGCTGTGCCGTCGCGGCATCAATTCCCTCAAGGCAATGACCTTGATTCGCGCGGCGCTCGGAGAGGCGGAGGCGAGGGGCGACGAAGCGGCCGTCGCCCGGCTTGGTAGGTACATCTTCCGGAACGTCAGCGGCGGCCTCAACGCCTACCACCGCGAGGTGGACAGCGCCTTTCCCTACTACTGACGGCATGGTCAGTCTTCGCTCGCGAAGGGGTGTGTGGCCACACATGACGCCAAGGGCGTCTTCCTATTCAACCAAATGCTCCCACATAATAAGCGCACAGCTGCTAAGGCCAAAGTGGGTGGCAATCACGAACGCCATCTGATCCCGGGCTCTTGGCACGCAGCCAACACACAAGAAAAACAAGTACCAATGCATTGCGGAGCTCCAGTGGAGGAAAGGACGGGGAAAGGGCAGAAGGCCAATCTCAAGGGAGGCGCAGCGGGGAATATGGTGGGCGCGTGAGAGAGAGACTCTCGCTTTAGGCGCTCTGATGTTACCCTTCCCTCTTCCCCGTGTGTTGTGACCTCCTCACCGCATGAAGGTAAGCTGCACGGGTCTTGCGCATGGGGCGCAGATCTCGCCCCCACTCCTCCCCCCCCGCCTCCTCTGTTCATCCTCTCTTTTACTGTGCAGGATTCGCGTACATGAAGCGGCACATCGGAACGCGCCCCGAGGTTGAAGCGGCGTTTGGCAGCGCACTCCGTGGTACAACCACAGGTGGGGATGCCCGCTCTTTCTTCTCGTCTCCCCCATTTTTTACCCCTTTTTTCTTGAACCCAAGCGGGGGCTTCGCCGGAGCCCCTGTCGCGTGTGGGGGGCACGGTGACTCGCAACGACACACGCAGCGCCTCATTCTCTTTTATCTGTCGCAGCCCCTCCTCCCTCCCCCCTCTCCCCCCACAGCGGGCGTGTACACTGTAGGTGTGTCTCAGCCTTTTTTGTAGGATAGCCAAGGCCTGGCTCAGCGAAGAAATTGTCTCCAGTGACAATCCACTAGTACTCCTCCCCCATCTCCCGAACCGCATTCTTTTCCTGCGGACTCACGGTGTGCCGCTCTCACGCCTCGAGCGCGTCGAATGGCGCCTCTGCTGGAGCGCGTTGCGCTTGACTCCTCCACCTCACCCACCGCCTCCGCTGCGTCCTTCTCTAGAGTGCTTCGATACTGTTTTCTTTTGTTTTTATTTATCACTGCGCTTGGATGAGAAGCCCACCGCCATCTGCTATGGCATTCATCCCGATCCTCTCTGCCTGCTATGTGCTCTCTCGAGCACCCGCACCCACATCTTGTCGCGTACTTGCGTTTTTGCATCCCCCTCTGTGTAGCTCTTATGGGCTGCTTCCTTGGCGAGTGCTGCCCTGAATTTCCTCTGGGTTTCTTTTCGTTGGGGAGGGGAGGGGAAGGGGGGCATGAAACTCTCGCACGATCATGGTGCAGAGCAGAGTCTCGGGCGCTATCTTTTATGGGGACGCAGCCTAGACGGACGATGTTGCTCGATGCGGGCCTTCTGGTGGCGTGGAGCAGCCACACATGGGCGAGTTTCGCCACACTCAGGCGAGACGGCGAAGCTGCGCCGTGTTGAGACACCGAGCATTACGTCGTCGCGGGGAGTCGGACCCGTCGATAACGCGAGTCGCGTCGTGTAAGTTGGCGCCAATGCGTCGTTCACATACATGTTTTTTTTTTCTTTCGTGAATCGACTGGATCGGGAGCTCAGCGCGTGCTACTGGCGACACATCAGGCTTCAGCAGCGCTGTGGTGGCAGTGCAGCAGCCGAAGCACAAGAAGAATCGGACTCAGGGGACGCGACGGGAGGTGTGCCAGCCTCCGGCAGCGCCTTCTTCCTCACTCCAGCTGAACAAGCTAACATCCACGGATGGGCCATGGCGTGTGTGCCAGCCTACCGCCACCAGCTTTTCGCTGCTGTGGCGAACTCCACCGCGGCTCTCGGCGTCGCTGACGCTCTACCCGGTCATCCACGGGTACGCACGCGCCCTCCGTTGTCGTAGTGGACTCTGCCCCACTCCGTGGGGCGGCCTTCGTTGGAACGCCTGCGATTTCAGACGACGACCCGGACCGTGGAGTGATGCAAGTTGCCGCGTTGCACTAGAACGGACTCCCCTCCGTGTACAAAACTGCGAGTCCGTCAGTTTCGACGCGCACCGTGCGCAGGCAAGGGGGAGGCGATAGCGGTGGCCTGTCAATACCGTTTCTGGTCGGCCCCATGTCACAGGGAGCATCTCCAGTGGGGCACCGCCAACGCGCCATTGGAGATTTCTCCCTGTGACGCCGTTGTCGTCGCGGGGCATCGTTGATGTTTCGCTTTTTTTTCGCCGACAGCCACCGAAGACGACAGCAGATACCCTACAGATGGGGCATCCGGCACTGTAGCCTTGGAGGCGTGAAAGCGCTTCGCTCAGTGCTACCGGGAACACAAGTCGAGAAGCCCATGCAAGGGTGCACGTCTGTGGCACTGATGGTCTCCTCGCGGGGTGGCCTCATTGCCCCATCAGTATCGCAGCAACTGGCAGTGGCGTACGTGACGCGGCCGCCCATTCAAAAACGAACTGCACCACATCGAGCGCAGACACTGTGAAGTCTCTTCACAGTCTTCGCAATCGGCCCAGACTCGACGTCCTCGGCGTCTACGAGCCAAGACCCAGGAGGAGCTCATCGGACGTCGGCCGGCTATGGAGCTGTGGCATCCGCGGAACTCTCGCGAGTGCGTGCGTCGACGCTGATGCTCGCCTTGGCACTCGAGTTAATTCAATTGACAGACACCGTCTGCAACGTAAAAGGGAGTGTGGTGGACGATTACGCGCCGTGGCTAGCGTGCATCGCCATCAGCTGTCCCTGTTCTGCCACTCGTGCAGTGGTGGTCCGGATGAGCGTGTCGTGGAGGTGCGCCTAGCGGACTCCTCCAGCGAGGGCGAACCCGGAGCTGGTCTGATGTCTTCCGAGACGGTGCGGCAAGTCAACTGGACATCAACGTCACAGGAGGCGAATGGGGAGGAAGTCGTGTCGCTGCTTCTCATCAACGAAACCGGACTCATTCACGTCGCCTTGGTGCGACGATCGCTTTGCAAACGGACACCGCCTTTGGTCTCACCGCCGCTCAGCCCTCCGTTGTCAACGCAGAGTCGGCGGCACCACCGTGCGCTGTTTAGGCTACGTCTTGCTCCCCGGCTCGGCGTATTGGTGTGGTGGGTCAGCTTATGCCGCTGTTGTGGCAACGAGTCATGAACTTGTCGGCTGGCATGTGCGCTGAACCTGCTCTCTCTCTCTCAGACGATGTGCATGTCCTACGCGGCAGCTACCCGTCCCTCCTACATAAAACCCCCTGGGCCCTGCCGCCGTTGCCCCCCCTTCGTGTCGCGCGCTCGCCGTCAACGGCGGCATTGCTGCAGCTACCTGCGCCAGTGGCAGGCAACGCTGCCATGACCACGACAGCTAGCTCCCACACCGAGAGCGGTGTGGCGGAAAATGTAGCTATGCGCGGCAGCGGCTTTGTGGAGCCGGGGCGCCACTGCAACGGCCGAGCTCAGCCCCGTCTTGGTTGACTTTGGTCCCCTGACGTGGCACTGAACGGAGTCGTCACGGTGACGGCTGCCTTCGTGAACGTGGCGGCGACGTGGGAACGCCGATGATCCGGCCCCCCCCCCTCTCCCATCCTGAGGTGTCATTTTCCGATCCGAGGGACGCCAAAGGGCCTACTGTGATCACACGCCTCAGTGGCACCGGCAGGGCGTGGTGAACTGGGCCAAGCTGTGATCGACCGCGGTAGGACGCGGGTGCTGTGGGGTGCCTTGCCAGTTCACGCCCTGCTCCTTTCGCGTAGACCCCCAACACACTGGAGTACATCTGGCTCACGGCGAGCCACTAGTGGGCAGACGCGCATCTACTCCGCACCGCACGTCGTTCCGCAAAGTGAAGACTTGTCCTGGTTTTGGTGAAGCAGGCAGGCGCAGGGTGTTTGGGGTGCATGCGCAACGCGTTCCCCACCCACCACCCCACCCTCTGCCCCGTCCCACGTCTCCCCACCTCTGGTCTCTCGCGCTGTGTGTTGCACCGCCAGTGCCTCTGTGGCTCTTTTTATTCCTCTGTTTTCGCGTCCCCCCTCCTCCTCGCGTTGGCCCGAGCCGAGCTTCAAAGCGACCAGACAACCCAAAATGACCTCACTGTGACACACGCACACGCACACACGCAGAAGGCGCTTGCTGTTGGCTGACAGTCAGAGGGAGAAGAGTCTTTCGGCGGGCACCACCGAGCATGGCCGCGTGATCCTGCGTGTTCTTATTTTCTTGCGCTCTTGTTGAAGTTTACATGTCTCTCCACATCCTCCGCTCCTGCCCTGGCCCTCCCTCCCTCCCTCTCCCCCTCCGCCACACCGACCGCCCAACCGACTCACACTCCCGGTGACGGACGAGAACAAAAGTCGACTTCCTCCCTATCTCTCCCACACACACCACATCACCAAAAAAAACGAAAGTTAACGCGAGTGAAGACATTACCGTGTTCCCGCGTGTTTCGACTGCCGTGGTCTTTGTAGTTCCTGACGTTCGTTGTGTGCGCGCGTGTAGTTCCCTTTTCGTAGACGGTATTCCCCTCCCTTCTCGCACCCTTCTCCCCCTTCCTTTGTAGCTGTCCTTCCGCGCAGCTCTCCGCAGTCTTGCGCACACGGAGAACGGGGGAAAGCTCATTCAACCAACCACGCGCACAGCCATAGCGCGGGTGATTTCCTGCTGCCAACGAGGCAGTTCGTCCTCCTCGAAGTCCATCGGCGTGTCCGTTCGTTGCTCTTCAACTCACGACCATGTCGCGTCCGTACGGAAAGAAAGGGTACTCCTTTCACAACCGCAGCAGCCCCGGCGGTGGTGGCGGCGGCGTCGGCATTCTTGGGAATGGCAGCAACAATGGCGGCCGTGGCGGCGGTCGCAGCGGCGCCGACTTCGGTCGTGGTGGCGGTCGCAGCGGCGGTGGTGGCGGTGGTGGTCGCTTCAACAACCACCACCACGGCGGCGGCAATCGTAACAACAGCCATAGCGACACTAACAACAGCGCCAGTAGCGGCGGCGCGGACGTGATGAAAGTGCTCCTCTCTCTCCTCTTTGAGAAGTCGTACAGCCAAATCTTCAACGAGGCAAACGGCCTGCTAAACTTGTCCAACACCCGCGCCAGCCCCGATCTCGAGCCGGTGCAGAAGCGTGTGGACTACAACAGTGTCGCGTTCTGCAAGGTGCTGGCGGAAGTGCTTCGAGAGACGTTCGCGGACCGCATCCGTGTGCTGCAGCTGGACGACAACAGCATCCGTCAGTTGAAGGTGTTTCTCACCGCGCTGGCGGACGCTGACATTCACCGCGGCATCACAGCCATCTCTGCCCGCAACAACAGCATCAACGACCTCTCCTTCGTCAGCGGGCTTAAGCGCTATGACGGCCTCAACGAGCTTCTCCTCATCGGCAACCCCGTCACGAACCAGAAGGACTACTCCACCCGCCTCAGTCGCGACCTGCCACGACTGAACATGATCGACGGGGTAGCCGTGGACCGGGCTCTACTGCGCCTGCCCAACCCGGTCAACTCAGCCCCGCCGTCGCAGCAGCAGCTCAGCGTCCTGCACTACCTGGAGCAGACCATGTTCCAGTCCATGGCCTCGCGCAACTACGACGCCATCACCTATCTGTACGGCTCTCAGTTCTCGGCACTGTCCATCAGCCGTGGCCCGGAGCCGCTGCCCCAGCGCGTGCCCGTGAGCGCAGTGCTCAACACCGGCGACCTGGAGAAGCAGCTGCGCAACCAGATGCAGGCCGACGTCTCCAAGCTGCGCTCGAGCCAAGACTTTCGCAACCTTGCCACGGACAGTGCGGGGTCGATGCGGAACATCGCCAAGGGCCCGCAAGAGATCGTCTCGAAGCTTCGGCACATGTGCGGAGGCGACAAATCCATTTCCGTGGAGATCGAGTTCAACCCGAACTTTAACGTGGTGATGATGGACCAGAGCTACCACATGCGCGTGCCCGTATGCGTAGTAACGGTGCACGGCAAGATGCGCTACCTCTGGAACCCGATCCGGCCGGAGACGCAGCAGCCCACCTTCCCTGCCGGCAAGGCCCCCATGATCTCCACGTTCTTCGACCGCACCCTGACCTTGACCTGGGACAACAACACGAACGCATGGTCGATCGCGAACGACATGGTGCTGATGCGCCCAGACCGCGCTGTCGTGCATGACGACGGCACCCCGAGCAGCCCTCTCTTCTTTGCTAACACCCCGTCGCGCATTGAGCAGATGCGCCGGCGTCTGATGCCCGGCATCACTGCCGATGTCATGGCTGTCATCGTCAACGCGACCACCTCGGACGAGGAAGTGAAGCAGTCCATCATGCAGCTGCTCCTGCTGCCTCCAGATCAGCTGCACGCCGTGGCGAGCGATCCAGAGGCCGCGAAGCGTGCACTGGTGATGTAGAACTATGACATTGAGCCGCATGTGTGTGATGACCCCAGAGCTCTCGACGAAGGGGAAAGTGGCAAAGAAGGGGGGCTGAGGCGGGAGATGATCCATGAAGCGCAAGGAACAGCAGTGCTGTGTGTGTGTGTGTGTGTGTGTGTGGCTGTTGTATCCAATGCGATGACTTTTTCCTCATCGTCTTTCACGCCTGTGGGCCGCTCTGATGCGAGTTGTTGTTGTTGTTGTTTCTGCCTTGGTGTCATTTTCATGGCTGTTGTGTGTCTTCTTCCTGTCGCCGGCGACACGGTAGATGCTGCGCCCTCCTCCCTCCTTTTTCTTTCGTGCTTTTAGACTCTGGTTGTGTGCGCTTGCTCCCTTTCATGTACGCGTTTTTGTGTGGGAGCGTCTGTGTGTCGACGTAGCTGTGTCCTCGTGTGTAAGTTGAGCATGGACCAGCCGTTTGGTTGGCCTATGCTCTCTCGGTCTCTCCCTCGTTTCCTCCGTTCATCTCGCTGTTCAATGCTCGCCTGTGCGTGTGTGTGCGGGTGGTTAAAACAGAATGCAGAGACAACATAAGTTATAAAGGAAACAATGAAAAGGAGGAGATCACACACACACACACACACCTCCCACGATTCTCTGGAGAAGCCACTGTTCTGATGACCACCTGCCGACCACACTCCCCTGCACGCTGCCGTGCGTGTGCGTGTGTGTGTGTGTGTGTGTGTGTGCATCTGTACGTGTTGTGCTTGTGATGCATTGCTTGTTTTGCTCTTCCTCTCTACCTTTCTCTCTGCGTGTGTGCGTGTGTGCGCATCTGTACCCCCACGGTGCCCGTCCGTCATCTTTTAACGTCGAACAAGACAGCTAAGAACAGAAAACAACAAAGAAAAGAATGCAGACAACGACGAGGGACAACGCAAGCTGTTTCTACTAACAAGTCTTTGCATGCATGAGTGCTGTGAAAGGGGAGACCCCACGGACGACAGACGAGGAGGAGGCGGAGGAGTGTGTGGACGGAGTGAGTGGGCGTGAGCACAACAACGAAAACGGCTGCAGCGCATGCCTGATGGAGACCTGCAAACTATTTAGCGTGTCGTCGTCTCCGCGTCTCTCTCTGAGTTGATCGTCCCTGCACTGCACTTCGACTCGAGCCCTCTGTCACCTCGGCTGCTCGCCTGTGCGGTAAGCGCGCGCACCTGTCACCTGCTTGTTGGCGTACTGCTGAAAATGCACGGTGCACTGCGCGCGATTCCACAGGGTCGTGCACTCCTCCTCCCCCTCGCTCTTCCTTTGGCTGCTGCACCGTCTTCCTCAACCGTTTTGGGCGGAGAGGGTCGTTGGGTATGTCAGTGCATGTGCTGCTGTGAGTGTATGTGGGCGTTTAGCCCCTTTCTCTCTCAAGCAGCGTTCGGAGTATCTGAGCGTGTGTGCGTGCGCGTGCACAAGGCCAGTGGCAGCTGCTACTGTTGCCCACCCCTGCCAAGCACGAAGCGGCGAACAGCGGAGCAGAAAAAGAGCAGCGGCGCCGCGGACGCCCTCGTTCTGTGTTCGCTGATTTTTTTTATACGAAGAGAGCGAGCCGAGCGCGGTGATGGAGAAAGAGAAGCGAGCGAGAGTCGTGCAGAGGAGGTGGAGGGTAGGGAGGAAATGACGCACACTGCAGCGATGTGCTCACGTGAAGGAAAGGAGGAGGAGGGACGGACACACAGCAAGAGAAGCCTTGCAACATAAAAGGGCACCCCCCCCATCACCACCACCACCGAGCCATTGCAGACAAGCGGAAATACACCAAACCGCTGGATCCCCTTGCAAGGTTCTGTGTGTGTGTGTGTGTGTGGTACATCCTGGCCTCCCTCCGTCTCGCAATACGTGCGTTTTTCATCTGTTCCCCCCCCCCCGGCACTGTCACCTGCGTCCACCAGCCTCGCTCGCTCTCTCTCGTGGTGTATGTGTGTGTGTGTGTGTATCTTTGCAGGTAGAATGACTCCTGTTTTGCGTCCAGCGCATCCACCTCTTCCCCTTTTATCTTCGCCGTGTGCTCGTCGATCGCGACTCTGCCTACCCCGTTCATTCCCGCTACAGTCGCCCTTCCTTCTCTTTTTTTCCCTTTCCTCCGCTGACCGTCACTGTGTACGAGGATCGAATACATCAGAATGGGCACGTGTTGGCGTGCCAGCAGGGAGGCCAGAGAAGCGGAATGGTGGAGTGAGCGTAACAACGAGTACCACGTCGGAAGGGCTTGTCGAGGTGTGTGTGTGTGCGCGCGCGCATGTGCTGGCGCTTGCTTGGGTCACTGGTGAGAGAGAGGATGAGTGAGACTAAGGAACTGACGATAGCGAGTAGCGAGATGCACAATATCTATTTCTTTTTTTTCTTGCGTGTTGCGAATATATCGATGTCACCGTGCCCATGGTGCTGCTGCCGCCCGATCCCTCTTTCCAAAGGCCCCGCCCCCCTAGAACACCGGCCGCAGATGTGTGTCGTTCATCTTTGTTTTTCGTTGCAAGCAGTTTGCGTCGCCATCTTTGCACGCCTTTCCATGCTAACCCCCGCCCCTTTTTTTCCTTCCTGCTCGACTCGTCTTGCGGTGTTCTCATCCACAGCGGCTGCAGCCGCTGCTCCACGCCGCAGCAAAGAGCACTACATAAAAAAGGGGGTGGAACACCGACTGGGGCCGTCGCATGGCGCTTTTTGCGTTTTATTGTTGTTGTTCGTTTGATTGTGCTATCCGCTACTCGCTTCCTGAGTGTTCTTTCCAGGGGAATCCCTCCCCCTCTCCCCTTCCTCCATCCCTCCTCTTCTGCAAAGCCCACACACACACACACACGCATACACACATATATATTTATGTGTGTGTGTGTGCGTGTACATCGATGAGAACATCAAAGGGGGAGCAATGTGGTGTATACTTAGTGCATCGCAGGATTCCAAATACCGGGGTGGAGATGGGGGGAAGCACAGGCACAGCAAACAGTGGAGATAGAAGCGCAGGGACAGACAGTCAGCAATGCGTACACACACACAGAGACCCTCAACGCAAGGCCCCTTTTTTTCTCCCTGCTGGTGCTCTCCGTGGGCGCGGAATGAGCGACATGCCTACCTCTGTGCATCCTTGCGTTCTAGCGTAGCACGGCAGTGACGAGCGGGAAGGTGTTGTCTCCTCTGTCGCTGCTCTCTTCAATCCCCCGCTGCCGCCGGCCTCCGTGCCCTCCTCCTCCGCTTTCCTCGCGGCTGTCTTGTTCGTATCCCTCTCTCTCGCATCTTGTTCTCGTGCGCGCATGTGCGCGTTCGTGGGTGTGTGGGTGGGTGGGTGGGTAGGTGTGTGGGTGTCTTCCCGTTGGCGCAACACGTCCCCCCCCCCCCGCGTTCTTTGGGTGCTTCCGGGCACTCAGTCTCTCTCCTTCACCGCTTTCTTTTTCTTCAAGAGATGTGTGTCCTGCCTCAACATGTCGTGTTAGGCGGGAGGAGGGGCGGAGAACAGACACACCCACACACGCACGCACAAGAGCAGAAGAAGCGGCGAGATCAACAGCCATTCACGCTCTCTCTCTCCCTCGCAGCCGCCTCATCGCTTTCACCTCATGTCACCGCATAGCCAAAGTGCAAGGGCGTTTATTCGTTCACATCCTCACAGGTTCACAGACACACATAGCCGACCCTCTCCACCCATGAGCACCCAGCTGCGGCCGGGCTCACATGCACACGTACCCGAACAGTCTTTCATGATGCCCTCTTCCTCTTCCTCTCCCCTCCCTCCTTTTTCTTTACCACCCGGCATTTGCTCCATGCGCGTTCTCTCCATGGGTGTTTCGTTCTTCAGCTGCCTCTGGTTGCTCTCGCGAGGCGATGAGTCACATGCCCTCTCCTCCTCCACCTCTCATGGCGTCAGGAGCAGATGGTGTTCTTGCTTCCGATCACGCAGCATTCAATGTAATCCCAGTCTTCCGCGCATATACGCATCGGCATGCGCGCCGCATTGCGCCAGCACCTTTATTTTTTTTCTCTGACTTTGTGTTTTCTGTTGCAGCGCCTCTCGCCGACGACGGGTAAGCGGTGGGAGCAGGTGCGAGCACTACTCCTCGCCGCTGCCAGCCCAAGTCGCGTGATGGTTGCTTGTCCATTTCTTTCGTCCCCCCTTGCGTGTTGCTCTCCCGTATCCCTGCGGTCATCACTCGCAACACACAGAATGCACCACACGACCGTAAGGCAACTCACATACAAAGTAGCGCCATCACCTCTCACCCCCACTCGTCTTTCTCCTTGCCCGCTCTGCGTGTGCGCTTGCGAGGCGCCTCCCCCCCCCTCCGTTTCTCATTTTCTTCTTCTCTTTCCTATCCCACCTTCACAAAGCACCGGTTGGGTAACGGTTGCGTGAGCGTATGAGGTTGCCTCCACGTCATCGCACTCTGTGCGTCTCCCCAGCAGCCCCACTCCGTTCTCTCTCTCGCTCTCGCTCTCTCTCTCCCTCTGCTTGCAGTCCACCACTCGGATCGGCATCCACGTTCCTCCTACGCCAACTACGCGGTTTCGCGCTTCGACGTGCGCTGCATGTCCTCTTGTCTCCTTCTCTTTCCCTACCCCCTCCCGCACACCATAATAATAATAATAATGTGTGTGCGTGTGTGTGTGTGTGTGTGACGATACGCGGCCGAGCATCGTGCGTTGCCTTCTTAGCCTCCGTGCTGTCTGTTGTCAACCTTATTTTTTTTCTCCCTTCGTCCACTCCTTAGTCGGCCAATATTTCGACAGTCCGCCAGTGCGATGCCTGTGTGCCCCTGTGCGGCAACGCTTTTTCTTAACCCCTTCGCTCTGGTCAAGGTGCAGCTGGTAAGCGCTCTCTCACTCTCTCCTCTGTCGCCTGCGCAGTTGCGCAATCGTGGCACGCGCCAGCAGCAGACAAGGTTGTGGATCTCTTGCATACGTGTTGAAGCGAGATGCGAGGGGATGGGGGGAGGGAGGGACTTCCCACCTTTCTCCCTGCTATCTCCTCCTCTCGCGGTGTGTCTGCTCCCCACTCTTCGTCTGGACGTAGTAACGTCTGTTTCTCTCAGTGCCTCTGTGTGTGTGTGCTGACAGCACGCGTTGCATTGTAGGGAGCAGAAGACCCTTCAAGGGTGGCGGTCACAGGCGTAGACTTGGATGGAAAGCGCACCCGACGACACGCACGCGCGCAGCGGAAACACTAAAAAAAAAGTGTTCTGTTGTCGTCGTCGCCGTTTCCGACTGCCGTTGCTTCTCTCTTTCTCCCCCTTCTCGATGCGCGTCTTCTCCTGCGTTTTACCAACGACTGTGCGGTATATCTGTGTGTGCGTGTGGCATACAGGCGTAGGGGGATGCGGCGCTAGGTGCGAGAAGAAGGGGGAGGGGGTGGGTGGGCATGGCACCACTCAGAATGCAAGGGTTCGTGAGTGTGTGCATGTGTATGTGTGTGCTCGAGGCAGTCTCCACACACACACACACAGCGCCCCTCCGTCATCACGAGACAGAGCGAGAGAGAGAGCAGGAAAAATGGATTCGCGCATGAGAGGGGGGAGAGGAATTGCCGCACAGCTCTTGATGGTGTCTGTCGTTTTACGTTCGTTCTTCTTGTCCTGTCTCGGACTCTTTTGCTTTCTCTGTTCCACGTGTATGTATGTATGTATGTGTGTGTGTGGGTGGGTGGGTGGGTGGGTGTGCGCCTGTGCATGAGAAACCGTTCGTCTGCTGCGCGGCTGCTGCTCAGTTCTCCTTCTCATCCCGTTGGTTGACGAGCAGTGCGACACGGTTTGGAATGCGGACGCGGACGCGGGAGGAATGGAGGATAGCGCGCACTGGTGTTCTTTTACGACTTGGTGCAAATGACCAACACGGTCACCGTGCAGTCCCTCTTGATGTCTCACTCGCTCTGCCCACTATTTGGGGTTTTCTCTCCGTCTAGCTCCACCCCTTGTGACAATGCGATGCGTGTGCTCATTGTATGGCATTGCAGAGCTCCTTCCCTCTCTCCCTTCCTCCTCCCTTCCAAGCTTGACTCTACACGCGCACAGAGGGGGCAGAGAAGAGACCGTCTGTTTCCGCGCCTGTGGTCCTCCGTTGTGCATCGTGTACTCATCCTGGATCGGTGTTCGCTGTTGTTTCCGTTTTCGGTCTGAATCTCCCCACCGCTCGTTGGTCTTTGATGCATGTGAATGAGCGAGTGACGTGACGCGCGTACGACTGCAGGACGTGGCGTGTGGCGTGTGTGTGTGTGTGTGTGTGTGTGTATGTGGTCGAGATGACAGAAAACGTTCACGCAAGCAAGCGAAATATTAAAAAAAAGGACACACAACAAAGCAGCGCCAAACGCGAGCGGCGCGTCATCTGTGTGTGTATGCGCGCTATTTGCGCTGCACTTTCCTCGCCTTCGTAGTGCCCATCATCCCTTGCCGCGTCCTCTGCATCGTTACTCTGCCGACCCACTTCCCGTACTCCTTCCTTTTCTCTATCTCCCGCTATGCCTGCGCGTCGACGTTTTTTCGCGGACGGCGATGTTTGAGACGTTCGGTGTGTCTGCCTCTGTGTGTGTGTGTGTGGTGCAACTGCCCGCATTTTCGTTGGCGACCATACACTTCCTCGTGACGGAAGAAAGTACGATGTGGTGCACTGGCCCTGCCCCCTCCCTTCACCCAGATTCACCTCTTTTTGTTTTTTTTTCGCGCCCTCTGGCCAGTGATTCAGGGGCAGTGCCATCCTTCGGTTTTTACCGTGTCTCCTCGCTCGTCATCGCGACGCTGCGCCACGCAAAGAATGCCTCGCCCCTATAAGAAGAGCAAGGGTGATGTGGGGGCAGCCAAGTACAGCACCCCATGCAAGTTCTTCCTGCGCGGCAGCTGCTCCAATCAGCGCTGCCCTTACCTACACGTCCGAAACCAGACGGTGATACGGTCGGTCAGCCATAAGGAGGTTGCTGCTCAGCAGGGGAACGGCACCGTGAAGGTGATGTCGACGATGCTAAAACTGTTTTTCGAGAAGCAGACGCAGCTCATCTACAACGCGGAGACTGGGATGCTGAATCTCTCACAGCTCACGTCTTTTGACGACTTGTCCACTGTCGCCTCCAGCATCAACTTTAATACGCGCACCTTTTGTGTCGCGCTGTGCACGTGCATTCGCGAGCTGGTCTCGCCGCCGCCAACGATTCTGCAGCTTGACCACAATGACGTGAAAGGCTTCCACAACCTCGGCAAGGCCCTCGAGGAGGCGGGCCTTCATGCCTCTTTGCGTGCCCTGTCACTTGCGCACAACAAGATCACGTCCATCGACATTGCACAGGAGCTGAGGCACTTTGCACAACTGGCCGAGGTGAACCTCGTCGGCAACCCCGTCACGGAGAGTGCCGACTACAAGCTGAAGTTCAAAAAGCATTTGCCGTGGCTACAAGGTCTCGACGGGGCGAGTATGGCGGCCCCGCCGCTGGAGCTGCCGTGGCCGCGATTCTTTGACCCCAAGCACGCGCCAATCGGCGTGATGAACGCCGATCACGGCTCCTCCTCCGGCGTGCGTGTATACGACAGCAGGCAGAAAGCCCTGTTGAGCTTCATTCAGTCGGCGGTGCTCAACCCGCTTGAGATGGAGCCGGCCCCAGGCCTGCTGACCGGCGTGGATGCCGTGTCGGACGTCTACGCGCCCAACGCTACCTTTACCTTTAGCCTCGTGTCCAATGAGGCCGCTGTATCGACGCCAAGTCGAACAGCTGGCGGCGGCGCCTCCCCAGCGCAGCGCGATGTGGTGCGCGAAATCGTGGGCTTCCGCATGCGCCAGACGGAGAGCAACCACAATGTGCTCCTCGGCCTCAAGTCAACGACCGTGGCAATCGGTCGAACAAGCGTGTGCGCCAAGCTAGAGCACGTGCTGTATCCGAAGAACTTTGCTGTGGGTCACTACATCCACGACAGTCCAGATGTGGCGGTGCTGGAGAACAAAGGGTTCGGCCCCAACGCTGTTGTGGGCATGAAGCAGCCGCTCTCTGTCATTACCCTCCACGGCGTGATGCTTTGGCGCTACCGCACCGCCGGGTCAGACGCCGACGTGCATCACAGCACCCTCGTGCGCGATGCCATCGTCATAAAGCGCAACTTCTCGCGTGTGATCACGGTGTCTTCGACGGACCCGGGCCGCTGGCACATCGTAAATGAGATGGTCACTCTCTACCCCTTCCGCGGCGGCAGCGGCGATGAAGACGAGTTGGAGGCGGCGAATGCTGCGAGCGGTGGCGCAGGCGTGAGCACCGCTCCCTTGACGCCAGAGAATATTCTCTTCCGTGATGTGCATCCGTATGACGTGCTCTTTAGCCCTGCCACAGACCCGAAGCGGGCTGCGCGGATTGCGCGACGGTACCGCGTGCCCGCCCCCATTGTGGCCATTCTGTGCTCATTCGTGCACTCGGACAGGGAGTTGGGCGTCATCTTGATGGACTTGACGGACATTCCGTTGGAGGTGTACGAACAGTGCGCCACGGTCGTCGAGATGGACCCGCTCGCGAGCATTTTTCTGTGCCGCATCGGCAACCGTTTTAACATGGAGCCGGGGGAGGGGGTCGCGCTGCTGCGAGAATGCGGTCTTGACTGGTCTGCCATTGCGCAGGCGATTGGCCGGTGAGCCGGATGCGAAGAGCAGGTAAAAGAAAGGAGTCGGTGGCACAGCCGCTAACAAGAAAGCCGCGACCGCGTCTCGTCACTGGTGCGCAGCCTTGCCGCAACCCTGCTTGCTTGCCTCAGATGCGCTCTCGCTCGCGCTGCACGCCTCCGCCATTTTGATCGCCGCGCCTTTTCGTTTTTTTTTTGCTCCCTTCGATTAAGTCTAAAGGTGATGCCGGGTTTATGGTCTCTATCGTGTTCTTTGCGCGCGAATGCATTACATGGGAGTAATGCCCGGAGGAACATACACACATCACACAGCAAACAAAAGAAAAAGGGTACAGCGGTGACGCGCGGGGGGCAGCTCATTGCGCTTTCGGAAAAGAGGCGGGGCCCCGACCCCGCCGTCGCCACCGTCTCCGGTTGATGACGGACCGGAAGAGGGACAGCTGCCTGAGGCGAAAGGGATGAAACAAGATGGAGTGAAGGCTCTGCGTCCCCACAAGGCGACGCCCCTCGTCACTGCAGCCTCCCACGCCCCCCCCCCCTCCCGCGGCGTGCCATCGTGCAACGAAGCAACTTACGCGCGTATCTCTCGTCGTCGGATGCTACAAACACACTGAACTCCAACTCCACTGCAACTCAAGGACATCCTCTTCCTCTTGCGGTGCATGGACGGCGGTACACCCGACCGTCCCCTTCTCTTACCTCATCCTCCTCTCGCCTCTTTCTTCTTTTCCTGCAGCTACCTGGCGCTACTTTTTTTTTGCGCGAGCAGCGAGAGCGCACGCACGCGCACGGGCATCAGCAGATACAGCCGCTTCTGCATCCTCGTCACTGTCGTGTCGTCTAAACGCTTCTTGATGTGCGCCGGAATTTCGTTCCTCTTACCTTTCTCTCACCCCGTGCGGAGATGCCAGCGTAGACAAGACGCGACGCCTGCAAGCAGATATATATATTTTTTATCAACACAAGTCTGGCTGCTTTGTATACCTCTTCGCTTGAAGTCTCCTCCAGCTCACAGTGGCCCTTCACCCTCCCCCCCCCCCACACACACTGCTCCCTCTCTCTCGTTCGACGGCGTCGACTCGCTGGTGATCGTTCTTTCGTGCGTTTTTCTTTTAGCGCCTCTTCCCCCCTCCTCGCCCTCCTCTCCTCGCCTTTCGCGTTGTTTTTTCTGTTGTCTGCTCGCCGTTTTTATCCTCGTCACTTTTCCCCTTCAATGTTACATTGTCTTCCCTCCTCCTCCGTGTTTGCATCGTCTGTCCAGCACCGCTGCGGCTGGGAAAGGGTATACACCCCCTCCCACCATCACCACCACCGCCATCCCACCCCGAAGCACGCAGACGTGAGGCAAGCGAACAGTATATATATATCAATAATAATAAACGGTGCCACTTCCAGCATACGAAACCCGTGGCGCATTTGGCTAGAGGCGTCTCCTTTGGCCTTTGCTGCTACCGTCCCACGTGCGTGTCGAATACCACGCCCATCGCTACTGGTTTCTTTTTTTATATATGTGCGCGCGTGTGTGTGTATGTGTGTGTGTGTGTGTGGGTGTGTGTATGTACTCTTCCCTCTGACGGTGCTCAGACGCGGACTTGTTTTTTTTCTTGCATATCCTTTGCTCGGCTGGCTATCCTACGAGGCCGGGTCTTTTATCTGCTCCACCGCCTCACGCGGGTGCATGGGGTCGTCGTCGTCGTCTTGATTTTTTTTCGTTGTTGTAACCGACCTCGCTTGCTCTAGCTGGTTCTCTCCTGGGTTGGGAAAGGGAAAGGCACGCCCACCGCTCACACTTTCCTCTCTCGCTTTGTGCTCCAGTCAAGACTGGTTGACAGAGAGAACGGCATCATAAAAAGGCGGCACCGAAGGGGATAGAGCACAAGGCGCACGAGCTCACTACATGTTACACACAGGGAAGTAGTCGCTCACTCTGCCCTCGTGAAGTAGGGCATTGCGTCGGGGGATCGGTACGCCAGCGAAGACGTCTCTATCGACGGTGGGCTCGGGACCTCCAAGCACCCGCTCACCGGCACCCGCCATGGCGTCCTTTGGGGACACCCCCTTTTTTCGATGCACCAGCCGCGAACAACATGGCGCTTGGGCAGACCACAAATCAGTCCTTCATGCCGTGTGTAGAGAACGACCTGGATCTGCCCGAGGACCGTCCAGCCACAGGCTCGCCGTCTGAGGAGAGTCTTGACATGCAGAGGGAGCCCTACCATCGCCGCTGTCTCTCCACGCTTGGCGACGCGGCCCAATCCTCTCGCGTGTGCAGCCTCGGGACCGCCGACTAAGTCGTAACGACCAATGCGGAGATGCCTCGCTCACACAGCGGGCCCCGAAGCAGTGGCGTGACAGTCCTGCAACCGTCGCTCCCGGCACGTCTCGTTCAGGTGGAGCATGCCATCCCGTCTGCAGAATCCATGATGGTCTTGTCTGTCAAGAGTCGCCCGTTTTACGACACGGAGCGCGACTCACGGGAATCGCTGGCAGCCAGCTTGGGTGCCACCCACCATTATGGTGGAGTAGAACTCTCCATGGATGGTGTGACGCTGCGCAGACCAAAGCCGTTGTGGCTGCGGCGCCGCATGGTGGCACGACTCGACAGCTGCAGTCTGCGCATCCCCCCCCCCCAGACTCGGTGCACTGCATCACGTCCCTCAGTTCCACGTACGGGCGCCGCGCTGGCGGTGTTGGCAGGTGTTCACGCTGTCGCACACGCCGAAGGGGCGGCGCTGGCGAGCGCGTACCCCACTACGGCGCTCCGCTACCGCCGCCAAGTTGGGTATGTAACCTTGCTGGACGGCGTTCTCCTGGAGGCTACTGTGTTTGAAAATCTGCTCTTCGCCACCCAACTCGGGTTCCACGTGGACGCACAGACGGGGCGGGAGCTGATTCGGAAAGCAGCGGCGGTTGCGCTGGTGACGGACTACTTGGACATCCGCGCCTCTCTGCTGAGACCGGCTCGACGATTCCGTGGACCCTCTTCGACGACATCGACAGCCTCGCGCTGCTAAGCACAGACGGCAGGACATTCTACACCGGTGACAAGGATGTGGAGGTCTTCTTGCAGGAGGACCTCGGCATCCTGCGCGTACCCTATGAAGACGTGGTGGACATCATGACCCAGACGGAGGTGGGCACGGCCGCCGTCACGCACGCGTCCTTCTTGCTCTGGAACAGTCGCTACCTGCGCGTACAGTGGCTTCTGCTGGCGTACGCGCTGCGTGGCAACGTGCTGGGCAGGATGGCGCTCGTGCTGTGGGCTGGACTCTTTGTTGTCGTTCTTCTCGTGTGCGCTCTCGTGGCGCTTACAGACGGTGAGGGGGGAGGGCAATATGCAAAGCGTGCGTGGCGCGCTCTTCTTGTTGCTCTCGTGCTCTGTCCAGATCAACTCCATTTTTTGTGAAGGCAGTGCTGCGGAACCGGCGTATGTTTCAGTTACTCAAGAAGAACCTGTACATCTCCGTCACCCCCTACTTCGTGGCCATGATTGTGCGTGTCGCTGCACCGCATCTTGCCTCGCGCTCGCTGGCTCGATCTGCGCCGCTGTCATTTTCCAGAAGGCCGCCGTCGTTTCCCTCAGTATTACGATGCCGCTCACCAGCTTCACACATGCCTGGTTCGGACTCGTGGCGGCGTATTGGTTTTCCGCGCTTCGACTCCCTGCTGGTGCCCCATCACATCTACTAGGGCTACTGTGTCATCATCAGCGGCTTTCTCGTAAACCTCACCTCCATCCCGCGGTTCTTTCAGTTTCTCACCGTTCTTCGCATCGGCTACGGCGGCTTGCTGGGGGCAGAGCTGCGCGGTGGCACCTTCGGCTGCGACTCCGCGTCGTCGGGATCCGAGACGGAGTCTGGCAGCCGCATCAGCAGTCGCGCCAGTGCCGCTCTCACCCCGTCCGCACCGTGCTACACTGGAGAGCAGTACTTGGATTTTATTGGGCTCTCGGACGACAGCTGGGGCATGTCGGTGCTGTCTGCCGATATCACGATTACGCTGGGGCTTACCGTGCGCATCACCTCCGGCGCAACGCTTCTCTCCTCCACATGAGCGCGGAGTGTCCGAAACGTGAAGCCCATCGACATGCAAGATGGGAAGCCACAAGGCCGCCTGTGTGTTGGTGTGTATCGAGATGAACCGACGTGCCCATCTCTTGTTCCTCCTCGCATTGCCAGAGCTGCCGCGGCTTTTTGTTTTTCTCCCTTCGCTGAAGGAGTGGAGGCAGGAGGAGTCTATTGCGCCAACGTGCCACCCATCCACCCACCACCTCTGCTCCAACCTGTGCGTGTGCGCCGTGACATCGTTGCGCTTTTCTTTTTCTGCGTGTTTGTTCTCTGGATCACTTCCCTGTCCTTCGCTACGTCAATGCCTGCATCGACCTGCCTCGCTCAACTGGACTTTGGTATTGCCGGTGTGTGTCGTCCATGGACACTGCTGCATCCACGCCGACGCCCTGGTGTCTCTCCTCCGCCCCCTCCCCGTAGAAGACGTTGTGGGGTTGCTATCATTTCCACATGAGAACTGGAGTCTACGCCTCGCTTTAGCTTGCATCCTGGGCCTCCTCTTGCTCTGCCCCCCAGGCCCTGACGATTACGTGTCACCCTTGTAGCACAGAAGTGGGGACTGCCGCAAGGGCGGTGTTGTCTCGCGCTGCACCCACTCATGGGCCACCCCCTTTTTCCTGTTGCCACACCGATATGGCACGGCTATTCCACCCTCCCTCCCTCCATGCACGCTGTTCCTCATACCCTCTGCTGCACTACAACGCACCCGTACAAAAACGTGTGCGCGTCGACGTGCACCGCTGTCAAACGCGCGGCTTCTCATTTTCTTTTTTTTCGCTCGTTCGCTTCTCACGTGAAGTCTTCCGCAGGCCCCAGCTCTTTTCTTCGTTGTCCCCTCCCGTGTGTTGTGGTGCGCGGCCGCGCTCTACCCCTCTCCCTCTCCCCTTGCCTTCCTGACACAACGCGATTCCGCTAGAAATCGTCGCTCCTCCGTTGTCATCCATCGCTTCGCCCACTCAGCGAGACACTT
The DNA here is from genome assembly GCF_000234665.1 of Leishmania mexicana MHOM/GT/2001/U1103. Lineage (NCBI taxonomy): Eukaryota > Euglenozoa > Kinetoplastea > Trypanosomatida > Trypanosomatidae > Leishmania > Leishmania mexicana. The sequence continues at coordinate 684,256 of NC_018331.1, forward strand.
TATACCCCCACCCCCACCACCACCTTTCCTAAGCACAATGTCCGGCGAGAAGGAGCTGACAGATGCGGAGAAGACCATTGAGCGGTACAAAGTCAAGAAGCTTATTCAGATGCTCGAGTCCGCGCGTGGTATGGGTACTAGCGTGATCAGCGTGTACATGACGCCGAAGGAGCAGATTGCCGGCATGGTGGCGAAGCTCAACAACGAGTACGGCACGGCGTCGAACATCAAGTCTCACACAAACAAGCTGAGCGTGCAGAGCGCCATCACGGCAGCCCTTGGACGCCTCAAGCAGATTCCGCGTGTGCCGGCGAATGGGCTGCTGCTGTACTCCGGCACCGTGATGACGGCCGACAACAAGGAAAAAAAGCTGACGCTTGACATTGAGCCCTTCAAGGCCGTCAGCCGCAGCCTCTACCTGTGCGACAACAAATTCCACACGGAAGAGCTGCGCCGCATGCTCGAGTCGGACGACAAGTTCGGCTTTATTATCATGGACGGTAGCGGCTCCACCTTCGCGACGGTGTGCGGCGATGTCAAGGAGAAACTCGGCTCCTTCACGGTGGAGCTGCCGAAGAAGCACGGTCGTGGTGGTCAGAGTAAGAACCGTTTCGCGCGCATCCGTATGGAGCGGCGGCACAACTACGTGCGCAAGGTGGCCGAGACGGCGGTCAGCTACTTCATCACGAACGACCGCCCGAACGTGCGCGGTCTCGTGCTCGCCGGTTCAGCCGACTTCAAGGAGGTGCTTTTCCAGTCCGACCTCCTCGACCCTCGCCTAAAGGAGGTAGTGGTGAAGATCGTCGATGTGGCGCATCCGGGTGATGTGGGGCTGAACCAGGCCATCGACCTCTCCGCCGACGCCCTGTCGGGCGTCAAGCTGGTGCAGGAGAAGAAGCTGCTGCAAACCTTCTTCGACCAGATCGCGATGGACACGCAGCAGTACTGCTTCGGTGTGAATGACACAATGCGCTGCCTGGAGGCGGGTGCGGTAGAGACGCTCATCTGCTTCGAGGACCTCCAGGTGAACCGCTACGTCATCATCAAGAACAAGGGCGCTGAGGACGAGGCGACCGAAATTCACCTTCTGACCGAGGCAGAGGCGAGCAAGAAGAACATCCACGCCCACGAAGCTGGCAAGACGCAGAACGAGATCGAGTCGGAGAATTTTGTGGACTGGCTTGCCCAGAACTACCAGAAGTTCGGCTGCACCCTGGAGCTCATCAGCGACCGTAGCCAGGAGGGCACGCAGCTCGTGCGCGGCTTCGGCGGCATTGGCGGCATCCTGCGCTACAAGATGGACGTCATGGCGCTCCGAGACCATGAGAAAAAAGAGGAGGATGACGATCGCATCGCCGCGAGCAACGAGGAATTCGACTTCGACGACGACTTCATGTAACCGTCAGTCCTTTGCCTCGCCTACACTCTGAAGAGGGGGTGGGGGACGGGACGCGTCAATGTCTGGATGTGTGTGGGGCGTGGCGGTCGTTGCCACCAAGGAGGGGAAGGGGGAGTGGGTCATGAGCAGCAAGATCGAAGAGCAGGCGCCTGCTTAATCTCCATCTCTGTATGTGACAGTCTGCGGCTGCTTCCCCTCTCTTTCCCTCGCCCGCGCACGGGTCATACTCGACTCACAGCCCTTCCGGCTGCTGTTGTACGTTGGCACGCGCCAAGCGTGCTCGATACCGCGCTGTCGCCTTTCTTTCGGCATCGTGTGTGTGTGTGTGTGTGTGCGTCCACTTTTTCATCATGCCTCCCTCCCCCGCCTGTGTGCAGCAGTGCACACTGGTGGGACTTCCTTGTTGCTGGGGATTGCGTGTGGGGCGGCGGTTCAGCGCGGACGGCGGCATTCCTCCGTGTCTGCCACACGCACACACACACACAACAATGCACTTCATTGTGCCTGTACCCATGTGCCATCATAGGGTGTCAAAACACCGAGGCTAATGCAAGGGGGCGAGGGGGGAGGAGGAGGAAGATGAGGAAGCGCCGGTGATGAAGAGAATGCGGCGATGCCCAGCGCCATACAAACGCGCGCTCGTCGTTCATGATGCGTCTCGTTACCGCCCCCCTCCCCTCTCCCCTCATGCCTTCCGTGTCGCTCAATGTACTCTTCGAGTTTAAGGTGGTGAAGAACACAAGAACGAAAACGAAGGCAAGTAATAAGTCTAACTAACGTGCTGCTGCACCTCAGCGACGAGCAAAGCCACAAACAACCAAGAAAAAAATGGAGATTCGCGCGGGATGCCGAGCACGATAAGCGGCCACAAGGTGAATGATGTGCACACACGCTTGGATGCGTCAGGGAAAGAGTGTGTGAACTCTGTAGAGAGGCGGCGCTGGACGTGCGCGGTTCTGTGTTGGATTACATTTGTATGGATGCGTGCGTGTGTGTGCGTTGTGTGCTCCACCCCGTAATGCAGCTGCGCTTTGCTCTCTCGGATCTCCCCCTCCCTCCCTCCCTCTCTCTCCCTCTACCCCTGCGCTACCTGTGTTCGCCGCCTCAACTGAGCGAGACTCATCTCGGCAATACCGGCTGGCTACACCGGGCCCAAAACCCGCGCTCCGCGTCCTCTACCTAGCCAAGAAGAAGCGGGTGCCGGTGGTGGCGGATCCGCAGAACATACCGTGAGAGTCGGCCGACACCCACGCCACCAATGGTACCACTCGGGGGTCTCCTGAAGGAGACGTCCCTCGTCACCGTCGGTGCGTCACTCGGCGCCGCTGCAGTGCAGCACGCTCACTTTGTCAAGTAAGGAGCGCGGCGCCACGTGTCGGGGGTGTTTCGAAAGGAGGAGAGCTCCGCTGGCGTCAGCGAAGAGGTTTGATGCAGCCGAGAAAGGCAAAGCTGCTGCTGTGGGTTCCAGGGCTCGACTTTGCGCCGACTACCCTCTGCGGTACGCCGTCGAAGAAGCTTAGGACCGTCGCTCCCTGCGCCGCGTACTTGCACCGGAAGCGTGTGCCTTGCACCGCATTCCTCTTCGTATCAGCACTGTGAGCACCCTTCCCGCCGGTGGAGGCACATGACGTTCGCTTCGATCTGCATGCGCCCACTCACGAACTAGGTACATCCAGGGCCCATCATCGCGCTAGAGGACTTCCTCTTCGACCGCAAGAAAACCTCAACGAACTTCAGCGAGCACATAGCTGCCGCCGAGGTGCTGGCGTCCGAGACTGACATCTTCGCCGGCGATTCCCTTGGCACGTCACACCGTGCGACAGGTGGTTTGATGGAGAGGCAGCTGGCCTTCTACTCGAAGCTGTTGCGCGAGTCAGCACGGCCGCAGGCGGTGCTGATTGGCAGCAGCGACATTGAACGCAAGCCGTGCCTTATCCGGAGTCTCGCGAAGCTCGTGGACCGCATCTTTGTTGCCCGTGCCGTCACCTTCACTTTCATCGTTGCATGTGGCTACCTAGCTGTCAATGGCGACGAGGCGGACGAGAGGAGAAGCGACGCATCAACGTGGCCAGCACCCCGTTGTCCCGCTCCTTTGTGGGGCGGGACTGCTCGGCGTCGTCGCAGCCGTGGTTGCAATATGCGGCCGAGATTCTCCGGATTTTGCCGGAAAGCGGGGTCGATGTAGTGCTGCCAATCGCCCACGTCGGCGTTTGACCCACCCACCCACCCACCCCCCGGCTACAGGTCTGCGTCAAAGGGCACGCACACTCCAGGACGGCCCCACCCCCTCGCAGCACACTTGGGTGGGGTCGCAGACGGTCGGCGTATACGAGTCCATTACGCCGGCGCCGTCGGTGATGCGGGTGCGGGTCGCGCTCCCCGAGACCGTAACGTACCAGCGCTTCCAGAGCTTTTCAGAGCCGCTGCGTACGATCCCGTCAAGCAAGGCCGTGTGCCGCGAGTCGAGCAAGCTGTGCGAGGAGACAGGATGAGCTAGTAGAGTCGCCCCTGTCCTGTTTGTGTATGTGCGCTCAGTACTCTCTCACGTTGTCTAGCCCTGGTCAACGTAGGTTCCCGCAAGACACTTGCCGTTGTCTGTCCGCCATGCACGAACGGAGCGCCAACAAGTTTTTGTTTTTCCCCCAGCATGCGGGCGTACTGTTCATCGGCAGCGCTGCGCTGTGTGCGTGCGTGCGTGCGTGCGTGTCATGAGCTTCCATCTTCCACCTGCATGATCGGATGGTGTTTCATGGTGATTGGGCCAGGTTGAGAAGAGAGGCGGTAACTGCCGAGAGACGCGATACGCGGCGGCAAATGTGGCGTTTGCGTCTTTCCGGAGAGGGACATCGCCGCGGCGAACCGCGCTGTCCGCGCACGCGGCTTCGTTGCCCAGTGGCCCCTTCTCTCTCCCTGTCCTTTCCTCTGTGCCTCACGGCGTGTCTGCTGTTGCTTCCCCCACCATAACCCTCGCTCGTTACTCGTATGTTTGTTGTTTCTCCTCCCCCCGACTGCACACCGCCACAACGACCTCAAAAGAGAGTTCCAGACAACACAGGAGGCGTACGAGAGCGGCTCTTCCCGAGTGCCGTTCCAATAGGCCGTTGCGTCGTGGCAAGCCCCATGTCCATGGAGACACAAAGAGCGCGCCCACACACACGTGTCCCTCCTCCCTCCTCGCATGCGCCTCCGTCTTCCTGTGCTCTTCCACATCCACCCCGCATGTGCAGCTGCGGCCCTCTTCTCCTTTTGTGTGTCACTGCTCCTCCTCAACATGGCAGCAACAACAACAAAGGACAGACATCAAATCCCCTGCCCTCTCCCTCCTCTTTCCCCCACACTTCGCCGTTTGCTTGCCTGAGCACTCGGCCTGTCCAGTGTTACTCCGTCGTCTTGGCGTTTTCCCCTTCCACCCCGTCCCCCGTGAGTTTTCCTTTTTGTGCGCATGTGCGTTAGATAACCGCTGAAGTCAGTACACAGCTGCTCTCACCCCCATCCCTGTTTTTTCTTCCTGCTACACCATAAGCTCTGACCTGCACGCCGTCACTGCGGCGCCTCCACACCCCATTCTCATCGACATTCTCCCTGTGATACCGCCCCCCCCCCTCCCGTTCTCTGTCTTTGCCTATTGCCTCTCTCCACCCACCACCAAACAGCAACAATGCCGCTCTGCGCCAGCATCCCCGCGACGGTCGACACCGACACGAACACCCGCGCCCTCTACCTGGATGATTTGGACAAGTGCATGAAGAACTTTAACAGCTCCCTCGCGTCCACCATGAACGCGTACCAAAACCTCCTCACCGCGTTTGACCAGGTGGCGCAGGTGTACGGCAACGTCGCCCAGGAGTGCGGGGATGAGGTGCGCAAGTCGGTGGGCGAATTCCGAGATGGGATCCGCGATCTCAAGGACAAGGGCGGCTTCGAGACATTCAACCACGAGATTCACGTGGGCACGATCGCCGTAATGGAGCCGGTGAAATTGGACCTGAAGAAGGCGCTCAAGTCGCTCAAGTGCCTGAGGCTGAAGCAGAAGGAGTACGACACCGTTCGCTACGAGCTGGAGCAGACGGAGAAGTCGTACGCAAAGCAGAGCAAGCCCTTGGCAGCGAGCAGCAGCTACAAGAAGACACTCGCGAAGCGAGATAAGGCGAAGGCGTCGTACGATGCGAGCCGCCAGGCCTTTGGCGAAGAGGTGAACACACTGCAGGCTACAACCAAGTCCGTTCTGCTTCAGTCCCTCAACAATTACCTCCACTGCACGGCCGCTTTTTGTGGACAATTGGAGGCAACCATGGACGGCTACCGCACCGACGTGGACCACAGCGGCAGCACCACGTTCACCAACGACCAAATGGACAAGCTGAAGGAGAAAGCCGAAGCCGAGTCGATGGCGCGGCGCTCGCAGCGCAGGAACGAGGCGTCGAACCTGTTCCAGGCCGCAAACGACATCACATCGAACAACAGCCACCGCAACTTGCCTTCGGTTGATGATGGCCTCTACCCAAAGAGGGACTCGCTGGTGGACAATGACAGCGCCAACCGCTACCCCAACGCTGAGCATGCGCCGGCGATGCAGAACGACGGTGACGACAACCTTACGCTGAGGGATTCGTATGACAACGAGGCGCCCGGCGATGCCGATGCCATCAACCCGCTCGTTAACGCCAACGACGACGAGTGAGGGACGAGACGACAAATGTGTGCGACATCTAATGCACAACTCGGCGCCTCTTCTGCGGCCCCCCTCCCCCTCTTCCCCCTCTCCCTGCTTACCTTCTCTCGTAGATTGCTTGCTTGTCCGTCCGCGGTCTCCTACACAGGTCTTTGCACATACGGGCAAACGCCTCCGGGACCTGCGGTGCAGGTTGAGTGCGTGCATTGTGTACGCATGCGTGCGTGCATGCGTTTCCTTCCACGGGCAGCGCACTGCCGTCCTCCTGGAAAGTGCTCGCATGTGCATGTAAGAGCATCCGTATGGTTTATTCAGGCCCGCTTGTGTTGTCACGTGTACCTCTACCTTTCCCCCGCCACCCCGCCGCCAGATGAGCTCGCGTCCTTCCGCCTTTTTCCTTCGCGTTTGTCGTCCGTCTCTCTGTCACCGGCGATTCTTTCTTCTCGCTGAGTGAACGCGTCACGAGGGTTCACCATTGTTTGTTTCCGTAGTGGAGTGGGGGGGATGGAAAGTTGTGTTTATTACCGGGGAGGTTGTAAGGAGGGCACCAAAGTGTCTTGGCGCGGGAGACCGCCAGACCGTGAGAGCGCGCGCCCTTTGTCGCCGCGTGTCCTCCCCCACCCGACCTCACCCCCCCCCACTTTTTTTTCCTGGTCCCTTATCATTTTTTGTTGTTGTTTTCTTTTTCCTCGAGTGAGAACGGCCTCTCACATTGTTTTTTTTTTGTTTTCTGTTGTCGCCTGGCATGTGTGTATGCTAGCCCACCTCCCCGGCATGCTTGAAGGCGCGCACAAGAAGAAACAACAAAGAAATGAAATCAAGGAGCGAGAGCATCTAGCTGCCACTGCCGCTGTTGTTGTTTTGTGTGTGTGTGTGTGTGTGTGTGAATTTCATCTGGCGGTATTGCTGCTGCGACGGTCATGATCCACTGCACCACGAGCAGCGCGTGGGAGACCGACATCATCGCGGATACTGGCGCATGTCAACGCGCACGCTTCTCTTCCCACCACACACACACACACACACACACTACAGTGAAGTACCCATCGTTCTTTTTATCGTGTCATTTCCGTCATTCATTCTGATTATGCGTGTCGCCGTGAGAGATGGGCGGCCGACGACGACAAGCATTGGCGTTCAAGTGCAACCCGGGCAAGCGAGAAGAGAACGCTACTAGAGAAGCGTGCACGCCTGACCCTTGTCACCTCCATGCGATAAGCTGTCACGCTCCGCGCTATCATGTATTTACCAATGTCGTTGTTTTTTTTTCCTGTTCTCGCCTCCGTTTGTTTGTTTGTTTTTTCTTTTTTGGACATAACCCCTCCCCGGCACCACCGCCGCCACCACCACTCCCTGGTCTTTGTGTTCTACTTACGTATATGCATACAGACGCAGAACCGTTGTCTTGCACAGTGATACGCGCCTAGGCCATCCGCGGGTGTGGGTGTGGATGTATCGCATGCCGCAGAAGCACTCCGCGCGCGACTCTACTTCGGCATTAATGTGCCGAGAAGCTAGTGCATGGGAAGCCATGATGATTTCGGTTGTGGGCACCAAAGTCCCACAGAAACAACAGCATCAGGTCGTGCCAGTTACCCAGTCGGCTGTGCTGTGCTTGCCGCCTCTTCCCCTCTTGTGCACGTTACACACACACACACACACACACACTCGTGCGCATCTATGTAACCTGAACCATCGACACCACTCTCCTTCTCCTGCGCCTCCTCCTCTCCCCCTTTTCGCCATCCGTACAGGAAGCGGCCTGCAGCTCACTTTCTCAGCCGTCGCCCTGCCCGTCTTCCGTTTTTTTCACAGCACCTCCGCCCCGCATCGGCAGACATCGCCAGTGCTCGCCAACGATCTCGCGAATGGGGTCGGGTGCGAAGGGAGAAGAGACGCGCTACCATCGATGAGTGTGGGCGCTACTCGGCGGCGGTCTGGCCTCGTGTCGACAGCCATGTGATGCTCCATAGAAAACGGAGGGAATAATCCGTGACTTGTCGCGGGGAGGCACCGCTGCCTTCTCCCCCTCCCCCTCCCCCTCCTCGACGAAGACGGACGCGTCATCTTACCTGGTCAAACGGGCGGAGCTCACGTTACATTCGCGGATGGACGCAAAAGCCGAAGTCTCTTGGCCCGGCAGAACCGCAAGGAATGGAGAGGCCTGAGGCAACGGCGATGAGCCGCGGCGCTCTCTCCTCTCGTATCGCTGATCGCAGTGTGACCCCGTGACGCTGAAGACACGAAGGCCGGGTGCGCTGAAACTGTCGAATCGGTCGCCATACGGGCCGCAGGGGGCTGCATTTATTTCTCCGCCCACCAGGCCAAAGCGAAGAGGCTGTTGCAAGGCCGCGGTTGCGCTGGGGCAGTGCACGATGCCAGCGGCGAGAACACCACCGCGCTCGACGGAACCAGCACAGACGCACGCCCCCACCAAACCGCCCATTGTGTCAATGGGCGGCGGCGGAAAACATGCGGACCAGAAGCCCGGGGAGACGACGCAAGCCCGACGACGACCGCGCGAGACGAAGCCGGACGAGACCCCGTGCCACGAAGAAGCCCCAAACGTCTACGCCAGTTTCCCAATCGGGAAAGGGATTGGAGGAGCTCGAAGGCAGTAGCTCCACCGCGGGCAAGACTCCGAACCTGGGGATGGGCCGGGTTGCACAGCACTACTTTGCGACCCCCGCCATGCTGAGACGGAGCACTCTCCCCATCCTAGCCGTATCGATGGCCGAAGCAGTCGAACAGCGGGCGGGGCCCATCACGCCTGCTTTGCTTCCAACTGTTTCTACGCGGGCCCCGGCTCTCGGGCATCTGAGACGGATTTCGCCGTGGGAGGGCGCCGCCGCGCGTGTGAGACTCGGCGCCGCCAGACTCGCCCCATGGAAGCCGAGCCCGAGCGAAAAAAAAGCACGATCCAACACATATGGGCGTGCGCACCAGGCAACAGAGAGGGGCAGCGACCACCACTGGCTCATTCATGGTTGCCGCCTTCGCAGCCAGGCATTGAACGTCGACAGAAGGCCACCACACACAGCAGTGCCAACGAGAGACCTCGCGGACACCTGACCCAGGGAAGCGAAAGCCTGACCCGCCCAGCAGGTTTGGTGCCGCCAAGAGAGGGGCGACGCCGAAAGCAAAGATGCCCACCACCCCGGCGCTGACGAAGGTGATGCACGGCGGAGGAAACCTCGACGAGCGCCCGGCGGGCTCACCCACACACACGTGTCGATGCGCACACTCATCGCAGCGGAAGAAGGGGTGGGTGCTGATATTGGTGGCGGCGGCGCGCGTCATCCTGCAACGCATCAGGGTTGCCAATCTTTCGGCGTTACCAGGCAAGGAGGCACGGCTGATGAAAACGGGCGACGAGCTCCTTCGCCTTGGCCTGGGGATGGGGCGGACATTCCTTGGCAAGCGCTGCTGGCGGGGCGCGGCGCAGCGCTTGGTGTCCAACGCCAAGACAGGGAAGTCGCCTTTGGCGGCGGAAGCGCGCGGCGTTTGCCTGGCACGCTTTTCTGCCCCGGCGTTTTCTCGGCGTTGGCGGCCTCTTCGCGCGGCGAGGCCAGACACGGCCCCGCCTCCTCACAACCCGCGAGCACGCGGCGGCCCGCCCCGTTTCGCGGGGGGAGCAGGGGCTCCCCCTGGCCCCAAGCCGAGGGGCGCCCTCCCCCCAGGGCGAAAGGAACGGCGGCGGCCGGCCTGCGGAGGGGGCCAACACCACGCCGCCGCGCCCCGCGCGAAAACCCCACGAACGCGCCCCGCACGCCGCGCCAGGTCGAGGTACGGACCTGCTGGCGGTAGCGATTCCGTGCGCCATCGCGTCGCCGGCTCACCAGTGAGTTGCTCTCCACGTACGGACACACGTGTGCCCTTAGTCAACCTACTTGGCGCTCGACGGATGTGGTCCGGGGCGTCACCGCCTCCGAGTCCAGTCTCGCGATCGTCTCTGGGCAACCTCGCGGAGCGTTGGCAGCTGGCAGGTGCAGCAGTAGTCAACGAACCAGACAGCGTCCTCAGCGCGCAGGTCGCGGCTGGGGACGAGGTAGTAGCCCGGATAACTCTGCGCTAGGGGTCCGCGTTGCAGCCTTATCCGCTGCCCCGGCACGGCTCTCGTCGCCGTTATCGCTAGCAGACCCACTCGTCGACTGTGACCACTGCGCTGATGAAAAGCGAAGGCCGCAGTCGAACCCGCTTCCCCGGATCTGCCCTAGTGGCATCAATGCAGGCGCTCTGGGACGCCGTTCGCCGCCAGTAAGCCAGGTGGCGCTTCCTCAAATTTGTCGAAGGTCTGTGTGGCATCCGGCGCAGCCCGGAATGCAAGGCCACGGATGCAGCTCGACTGTGTGGGTGTCGCGTGCGTTTCATGGGATCTCTTCGCTTTCTTTGGTGGCTTTGCGTCCCGTCCCACCCGCCCCCGAAAAATAAAAATAAAGACACAGAAAAGGAAAAGCCACAAGTCAGACGGAGTAGTCCAGGTGGTCTCTATTCAGGTAGGCGAAAGGGAGGGGGCTAATGCGCACCCCGCCCCGCACCCCCCCCCGAACACACCACCACCCACAGCAAAGACGACGACGACGACGCACACCAATGTGAGTGGCGCGGTCTGCCCTGCGAGCCATTCACCGGCTCCCATGCCCAGATCTGCTACTGTCGCGAGAGGGAGGGAGGAAGGGAGAGAGAGGGAGATGAGCGCTGGGTGCCTCACCGCACATCCCGCTGATGTCGTCGTTGTGGGCGTGGTCTTTCCGCTGTCGCGGCATCAAGTGACGGTGTTGCTGGAAGTGGAAAGGTTCTCTCTAGTGGTGGAAACAGGGGCAATAAAACCGCCAGCGCGTGCTGGGCGTACGACTCCTGATAAAACATCGAATCAACGAGCAAGTTGGCAGAAAGCACACACAGCAACAAGAAGCGGGGCGGCCCACGACCACGGCCTCGCCGCACGCCTTCCGCAGCGACGCACATGCGGAGTAGAGAACCCTGAGAAGACACCCAAACGCCAGCGCGCGCGAGCAGACACACACCAGTGTGTGCACACCGCAAACATCACCCTCCCCCCCCACACACACACTTCTGTCCGCTAGCGATACACGCACGGCGCCGCGGCAACCCACGTGATCGCCACTCACAACGTCCCCTGACAAGCATGCGCGAGAAGGGAGACGTGAACCGAAGGTGCGAGGACAACGAACAGAAGAGGTCTGCCCCCGCCCCCTCTCTCTCTCATCCACCTGCGCTGTCGCTGCTAAGCGCGCATCCAAGCATCGAGGGCATTGATGAAGGGCAAGCCTACAGATTCACCAAGTAGCACGCAACACCGTTGAGCGCCGCCTTGGTCGCCTCCGCCTCGCCGGCGCACTTCACACGCAGCGAGAAGATCCTCGTGTGGCGCTCTGCGTCCGCATAGACTGGGATGACAACACTTTGACTGGAGTGCTTCACCTTCCCCACTGGCACCCAGCTGACCGCGATGTCTACACTGAGCTGCACGCAGGACGGTGAGTTGCCCTGCACAGTCGTGAGGCAGCCGTCGCCCGTGAGCGCCGCGCCCTGCATCACCAGACTCTTCGCCGCCACCTTGATTGTGACGCTCCCGTGCGTCACATTGTTCATTGTGGCTTCCAAGACAAGATCCGTGAGGGGCGCCTTTGCCACCCGCGCCGTATGCTGCCGCAGCGCGTTGAAAAAGGTCTGCGGCCGCAGTAGCGATGAGAGGTCGTACGTCGCCGTCGTGCTGAACGGCGCCTTCGCGAGGTCGCGCGTCGTGTTGTACTTGCGCCACAGCAGCGCGAGCCACATCTTTGCCTCCTGTGGACCGTCCATGCGGTCCAGCCAGCGGCTTGGCATACGACCACTCATCAGCTCGGTCGCCTCCGCACGCACCTCCGCGTCAGGGATGATGGTCCCCTCCGCCACGCCGTGCAACGTATCAAAGAAGGCTGACAGGTCCTTGATGAGGGCGGTGAGCAAGTTCACCTCGCTGATGAAGAAGATCTCCATCGGCTCTGGGTCACGCGTGGGACTCGACACCGTCTGCGGAACGCCATTCGCCGCAATGCCACTGCCCTTCCACACCTCCATCACTTGCCTCAGCCGCTCTCGCCACTTCTCGCCGCTCGTCTCCGCCGTGCTTTCCTTCTTGCAAAGCTCACGGAGCGACTCGCGCGTGGCGTGTGCCGCGTCCTCCTGCACGGTGCGGTCCGCGTTGTCGCACATGCAGAGCAGTGCCGGCGGGTCGACGTCGGGCATGTTCGCCTGCAGCACTGCCACCATCTTGTCGTGGTCGCCGGCGTGCGCGGCCGTCACGCCGGAAAACAGTGGCGACGTCTCCTTGAACAGCACGCCCTCGTTGAAGTACGTCTGGATGAGGAGCTGCAGCACCCTCTCATCCTCCGCGTTCTCGAGGCGGCCGCCGTAGAGACAGGTTTCGAGAAAGCCAGTGAGCGTCACCCAGTCAAGCTGCGGCTCCTTTGCCAAGCTTGTCAGCACATTCGTCGCCGCCTTCAGGTCAGCCGGCGAGAACTCATAGCATTGGGACCAGCCCTGCGGCACATATGTCCGGCGCTCCTGCACCACAGCGTGGAACCAGGCGAGTCCGAAGAGAAGTCGCGCGCCGGCGTGCGACTGTGCCGCGAGAAACGCGCCGTCCCAGAGGCTGTAGGTGCGCAGCAGGTTCTGCTTCACCCCTGGCGGCGCCTCCACAGTAACTTTGTTCGACATGCGCAACAGCACGCTGGGAAAGAGGTCGTGCGGCTCGGTGGTGAGGAGGAGGCGGAAGCTCGTGTTCGGCGGGGGCATCGAGCACAGCTCGTTCTCGAGCACGGAGGCCCAGTCCAGAACGAGGTGGAGGTTCTTGAGCAGCAGCCAGTCGCCCTGCACGGCGCAGCGCCGCACCAGCTGCAGCGCGTTGTCTGTCTGGCCACCACCAAGTGCAAGCTGCACAAAGCGCTCCTTGCCCACGAGTTGCGTTGCCACATCCTGTATCTCCATGCTCGGGTCGGCGCCACTCGAGGTGATCAGCAGAATCGGGGCGGTAGCGCTGTTGCTGAGGATCGTACTCTCGAGGGATATAACAGGGGCTAGCGACGCCAGCTCCAGCTTGCGCAGGATGATCTGCAGCGCGGTGGCGGACGCACGGTCCGGACGGAATGTGTTGATCCACAGCAGCCTCTCCATGTCTGACACAGCCGCGCTCGCGTCCATGTTGCTGCCCGCGGCACGTGGCCCCAACTCGCGCTCCGGTGTGGCGTGGTTCATGACGGCGGCCCACCGACTCGGGTCGAGCACGTGCCACTTCTCCGCCAGTGCCTGTCCGGCCGCGCTGGAGACGATGCTGGCGTACTTGATCCTGCTTGAAGGCGGCGCCCACTTCGGCAACTGCAAGTCCTTGCCCGCCTTCACGTTGGTGATGGTCCCCACCAGCGCGCCCCACAGATCCTGCGGATACTCGGCTGGCCAGAGACCGTGCAGGACGTGGAGCCCGAAGGCGATGCGGTCCTTTTTGAGGAGTCCGCGCGCCACGCTGTGGAAGCAGGTCTTGGTGAAGCTCGCGATGAGAGCCTGCACCTTTGCCCCCGCCTCGTCGTCGCCTTGGTAGGTCTTGAGCGTCTGCGTGAAGAGGGTGATGTAGTCGTTGATACCGTACTGGTACATGTGGTTGAGCATCTCCATGTCGCGAACGATGAAGAAGAGAAGAGCCCCATGGTGCGCGAAGGGGCGGTACACCTCGCGCTTCTCATCCAGCTCCACCTGCAGCTCGTGCGAGCGCGCGAGGGACTGTTGGATATTGTAGGCTTGCACCTTAACCTCGTTGAGGGACTTGATGAGCTTCGTGTTCTCGAGCAAGTCACCCTGCGACTCCGCGAGGTCGCTGAGAAGACGCTCCTCCAGTTTACTGAGCTGCAGCTGCAAACTCTCCTCATCTTTGAGCAGCTCCACCTTTTGCTTCTCCAGCTCTGGCCGCTCCTGTTGCAGCGTGACTCCAAGAAGCTGGTCTTCGAGGCCGAGGCTCGTCACGGAGAAGTTCACCTCCGTCACCAGAGCCGCGGCACTGGGGGACAGTCGCAGCTCCGACTGCCGCGAGAAGAGCATGATTCGGAAGTTGTCATGCCACTCCACTGTTTTGTTGCCCACCTGCACCACTCGCTTCGCGCCAGCAGGCATGAGGTCGCGGCGCAGGACGGTGTAGAGCAGAGGCGCGATGTCGGCCACCTCCGTGACGATCAGCGTCTTCCCGAAGCGGATGGCAAGCTCAAGCGTGTGTGTGAAGCGTTCATCGTGCAGTGAAACCGTTTCGACAACGGTGTTCGCCCTCTTCAGGTGCTCCAGCATCCACTCAACCGCCTTACTCGCCGGGTCGACGACGAGCGGCGTCTGCTCCGCGTCCAGCATGACCACCGCGTTCTCCAGACTGAGTCCATCCGCCGACAGACCCTCGGACTTGTACTGGAGGAGGTCCCCTTCGGTTCGAAGGAAGTGCGTCACCTCAACAACATCTGGGAAGCCCAGCCGGTCGCACCACATCTTCAGAAAGCGGTGCCGGCCGTCCTCCGTCTCCTGGGCAAGGTAGGTCAGGAAGGCGGCGGCGACCAGGGCACGCTTCGGCATCGTGTTGTTCACCTCCAGGATCGCGGCCGCCTCGGTGGCCCATCGACCCTTCTCGCCATTCAACTTGTCCAGTAGGCTTTTCGCCTTCGCCAGTTCCTCCTCGGCAGCCTGCAGCTTACCTCTGAGCCGCTCTGCCTCCTTACACTTCTCAGAGAAGCCCTCACGCAGCTCCTTCACTTTCGTATCGATTTTCTTCAGCCTCTTCTGCAGATGCTCGAGCTTGGCGGCGCCGTCTTTCTGGTTCGTCTCCAGCTGCTCCAGCTGCTGCGTCAGAGGTGAGATGCGCTCCATGATGGCTGAGTACTCCACCATCGCCTTGACCCACTCCGCCATCGGCGCCGCGGCCACCGAGGCGCGCTGAATGGTTTCGGCCTTGAAGAAGGAGGCGCGGTCGCGCAGCAGCTTCTCGACGCGGCGGCGGATGTCGGGGGTCATGTTCTTGACCTCGAAGTCGAGAATACGCTGCTTCGCACCACGCTCACCGAGGAACTGTCGCATCGACTGCCACGAGACATCGTTCACACCGAGCAACGCTAGGACGCCCTCGAGAACGACGCGGATCGCCTCCGGCGGGGATAGCAAGGAGCGGATCTCGTTGAGCTGCTCGCTGCGGATGGTGCTGATGGCGTCGCGCGCGGCTTCCATCATTGGCTTAATACTCCCAAGCTCCTCCTCCACCTGTCCGCGACTCTTCGCAATGTACGTCTGCTCTTCCTTGAGATGCTCCTGCAGGGTGGCCGCCTCGTCACGCTGCTCCTGGGACTCCTCCATGCTGGACTGGATCTCGTTCAGCGCCTTGTCCGCCGCCTTCTGCATCCTCTCGACATCCTTCTTCTTCTCCGCGACGTCCCTCTTTACCTTTTCCACACTCTCCTCGGCCTCCTTCAGCTTCACTAAGCCGGCCTCCAGCCGCCCCATCTTATCCTTGCTGGAGCTGCTCTTCCTGGCTAGGATGGCGCGGAATGTTTTGAGCAGCACCTGCACAGCATGCGGAGTGGAGCGGACACCCATGCCTTCGTGAATGGCGTTGATCTCGCGGTGCACGTGGAAGCCTTTGTTCGTCGGGTTCGATTCGAGCGCGGCGATTTCGTCCGCCAGATATGTCTTGCAGATTGTCTTGGTCATGTCACCACTCCACGTCCCCATCCACAGCAGCTCACACTTGCTCATGAGGGCTGGGTTGGAATGCAGACGAATCATGAAGAGCTCGTGACGGTGGTCCATGATGAGGGCTATGCGCAGGTTGCGCTGCAGCCGCTCCACAAAGTAGGCGTAAATCGCCCCCATGTGACCATCGTTGGCCGCGTCGTCACGCATCGATGAGAACATTGTCTCCATCTCCTCTTGTGTGAACAGCCCTGGGACCTCGCCGCTGCTTAGCAGGCTGTTCACATACTCCAGAAACGCCGCGTTGACAATGTTGTGATCCTCGATGAGGAGGACCAGCGGCGTATTCTGCACCGTGGCGCGCTGGATGAAGCCGCGGAGGTCAAGCCGGAATTGCTTGAGGTTGTAGTCGTGCGTCATGTTCAGCGATACCACCTCGCGCCGTTGCTGGTGCGCCGCCAGAAGCACGGCGTTGCGCCGCCCGACACCGGTGCTGCCAACCAAGATGAGGTGGCCGCCCGGGCGGGCCAGCACTCGGTCGACGTAGGTCACCCAGCACAAGATTTCCGGGATGAGAGGGACGTGGAGCTCCTTGAACTCGCGGCTGTACTGCAGCAGTCCGCGCTCTGCCTCGTCCCGCACGTCGCTGTACCTCTTCTGCACTAGCTTGAGCACCGCACGGCAGCTCGTCGCCGCCGCGGCAGAAGTTTTGCCAGCCGCGTCACCACCGCCACTCCTGTTGGCTCTCGCACCATCGCCAGTCTTCCTGCCCTCGTCATCGCCAGCGACGGTCGTCGGTAGCGCCTGCTCGTCAGTCTCAGCCACGGCGGCGGCACCGTTCTCCGGGTCAAACCAAGTGACGAACATCGTGGTGAAGCGATCCTCCTTTGCCGGCATCGCGTAGCCGATAGTGGCAAGCTGCTCCGAGAAGGTCCGCAGCGCCTGTCTACGGTCCTCGGCGCTCGGGAGGCAGTCGGTAAAGATGCGGCTGGCCTCGTAGGCGAGCACCGCCGGCAGCGTGGTGCGGGTGTCGATGTGGTAGAGGAGTACGTTGGTGACCCACTTGGTAAGGTGGCGGGGGCTGAAGGAGAAGTGCGCGTACTCCTCACCCTCAAACTGGCGACGCACCTTGTCGTATACCTGCAGCATGAAGTGCGCCAGCTGCGTGCCCTTTTCATAGTCTTTACCTTGGCCAATGTTCGTCTGCCGCAACAGACTCGCCCAGTACGTGGCGTACACCTGCACAAGGCTCGTCTTGGATGGGTAGGATACGGTCACGATGCTGGCGAGCGCCAGTAGCCGCGGTGTAACCGGGTAACGGCCGGCCGATGGAGTAGGGTTCATGCTGGCGACGATCTGCACGCGTTCAACCCCTACCCACTCGAGGTCCTGGTTGTAGAAGCCGTTGTAGAGGATAAGCTGCTGCAAAAAGGAGTGCAGCTCCACGGTGCCGTACCTGTCCGCCTTCGGCAGATTCACGCTCTTGAGAATGATGACGAGCCGCTCCCCTTCGCGCGGACGGTACATGGGCCCGGCATTGGTGTTTGCCAAGACGCACGCCTGCTCGATCTTCTGAATGACGTGCGTGGAGTCCGTCTGTGCGCTGCAGTTGATCGTCGTCGTGCGCAATGTTGGCCGGGTGGAGAAGACATAGCCGAGCAAGGCGCCCTTCCCGCACCCCTCCGGCCCAACAACGAAAAACGGTTTGCAGCTGCTATCATCCAAGAGCGGCTGCAGCGTGGAGACGAGCCGCTTTACCTCCACCGTCTGCACCACTGGTGGGCGGCCCGCCAGCAGCTCGGCCGGGGTCACCGGGGTCGAGAGGTCTGCCGTAAACTCCACAGCGCGCTTGAGCGTGTCGTCCCAGTAGGAGTCGAACGGGCGGCTGTCGGAGCAGGGCTTCTGCCCCATTGTGGTGTAGATCCAGCCCGCCAGCTTCGCCGCGCTGCTGGCATTCAGGCATCCGCACAGGCCGCGCACCAGCGAGTACGCGAAGTCCTGCACATTCCTGGCTAGCATCACGTGCAGCAGACACGTCTGCAGCAGGCCCATGCGCGTCGTGGCAACAGGGAAGTCATTTAGTCGCTGCGCCTCGTCGACAGCGGCAAAGACATACTTGAGGATGAGTGGCTGTACCACCCTCTTTGTATGCACTGACTTGAACGCCATGCCAGACTCCACCACCGCCTCCAGCTGCACGTCCTTCTCGGAGAAGAAGAGCACACCCATGCGCGACACCGTCGCCGGTGACGCATACTCGAGGCTGTGCGTCTCGAAGATAAAGTTCACGTTGGCGCCAAACTGGATACGCACGCCGTTCGGCATCGTCAGCAGCTTGTTATCATCCAGCACCGAGTTGAGAGACTCAATCCACTCCGGGTCGATGTCGCCATCGCACAGCACCCACGGTCGCGCCTCCTTCGGCTGCTTCACAACGTCGCGCGCCGCCGCCGTCAGGACGCCGTCGTGCCACTCCCGTGTATCAGCGTCCATGTAGCCGAGCAAGCAACGCCGCGTCATCGCCTTGGGGTTCATGACGTGCATGGGCACCTCAATCTGCATCGTCTGAAGAGCCTTGCGAAGGATGCTGAGCAGGGTACTCTTGCCGCTGCCGCTGGGGCCCACCAGCACCACTCCCGTGCGCTGCTGCAGCGCCTCGTACAGCTGAAGTACCTTCTTCTGCTGTGCGGGAATCGGCTGCAGGCCCAGTGCTTTGACCGCACTTGCCACCGCCACCTCCAGCTCTTTGTAAGTGATGTCCCGCGACTCCACGCCGGGGAAGATGTCGCGCAGCAGTCCTTGAAAGACTCGCGCGTCGTCGAAGGTGAGCTTGCTGATGGTGTTGATGTTCAGGGACTGCAAGATGAGCTCCTCCTCAATCGACCGAGTTGCTGCGGCGCCGGCGTTCTCCTTCCTCCAGCGCTGCAGCAGCGTACCGCCGAGTCGCAGCACTGCCTTCAGCGGACGCAGGCCCCAGTCGTAGTGCTGCTGTCGACTCATGAGCTGCCCAGAGAGGCGGTAGAGCGCAACAATGCTCTTGGCCAGCGCCCGCGCATGCGTGAACCCCTCGGAGAAGAGCACCGTCGACGTGATGAGCTCGTTGTCGGGCACGCTCATCGCCACCTCGCGGAAGAGCTGCTTTAGGTTGTCCGGCAGTCGCGTCCGACCGCCGTAGCCTTTTCCAGCAGGGTTCAACGTCACGAAGATGCCCGCATTCGTGTTCACCGTGATTTCACTGTTCAGCAGCATGCAACTCGGCTCCTTGTTCTTGAGGGCCTGCTGAATGACCTGGATCATCTGTGAGATGGCGGAAAGCTGATCGAGCTTGAGGCGGTTGAACTCGTCGAAGCAGCCCCACGCGCCGCACTTGACAATGCCGAGGAAGATTCGCCCCATCGCCTTAAAGTCGATGCCCTCGTCGCAGTTGAAGACAAGCACCTGGCGACCCATCGCTGAGCCAAGTGCCTTCACAGACTCTGTCTTGCCGGTGCCCGCGGGCCCGTAGGGGTTGCCGCCGTAGCCCAGGTCCATGCCCTTTGTGAGGACGAGGTAGCAGCGGTCCGTCAGCGGCGTGTACACCAGCTTCGCCGCGTTGCCTTGGTACTCGTACGCGTAGTCGAACTGCGTGTCGGCCATGTGGACGGTGCAGCGGTGCGTGCCATCCGTAGACATGCGGTACCGCAACTGCTTCTTCCACCACCACTCGTCCACACGGCGGACGTTGCGCTTCATGAGGAGCTCGACAACCTCAATGTTGTGAATCGTGTCGAGGATAAGCGCCTTCACTTTCAGCACCTGCAACGCGTCCAGCTCTGGTGTCATGGCGACGAGTCCGTCGAGCCGACGACGGAGCGACGTCAGCAGCTCGTTGAGGGACTGCGCAGCGATCGCCTTCTCGGCTTCGCGGGCGAAGTGCACGCCCTGCGCGACCTGAAGGATTTGCGAGGGATAGGTGAGGACACTGTCCTTTGTGGTCGCGTCTGGCTGCTTGACGCAGCTGGTGAGCAGCTCGTGCAGTGTGTCCTGCATGCTCGCATCCAGTGCCAGAAGCCAGTCTTCCACATCACTGCCTGTAATCGCCACCGGCCTGCGCAGCGCCACCTCCTCTCCATCGGCGCTAATCATGTGTGTGATGCTGGTGTTGTCGCTGCTGAAGGTGACGGCGTGGATGCCCATAAAGAGTTTCTTGAGATGTACCTGAATTACAGACGGGTTCTGGCTGTGGCCGAGCATCTCAAGAAGGTCCTCGTCGCTGATGAAGTAGAAGCGCGGCAGCTTGCCACGCTTCGCCTCCAGGAACTCCATGAGGGACTTTTGGCACCGCTCCGTCTGCTCGAGGATGCCCTTCAGCTTCTCATTCACGTCCGTCTGGTTTACCAAAGACATCACACGCGGATCCGCCTCGACCTCGCGCAAGATGCCGACGAACTCCTTGTCCACACGTTTGAAGCGGGCCTGCTCGTGAGGCAACGCGCCGCGGGCAAAGATCGGCTCCAGATACGCCCACCGACGCTGAATGCTGTTCAGCAACGTGAGGCTCTGCGAGAGAGAAGCAAGCTTCGATTCCCAACCAGACGCCTCGTCGGCGAAGTGCACAAAGAACGGGCTGTCCTTGAGCGAGTTCACGAGGGCCTGGTTGTCGCTGACCTGCGTCATAATCTCCTTCCAGTCCGTAATGAGGCGCACCTTGCTGGCGCTCTCTGTCGGTGCCGTGAGGCTGAAAACAGCCTCGAGCGCCCACTTTCGCATGTCCTGCAGCGCCTCCCGCAGCTGGATCTCGCCGTACGCGCGGGCGTGCAGGTGCTTCAGCTCCCCCTCCTTTTCCAGAAGCTCCGAGTAGTGGTCGAGAATCACGCCGAACGTGAGGCTTGTGCTGGTCGTCTCCTTGGGTATGCTGAGGAGGCGAAACATTTCGTTCCAGTGCTCCGTCATCCACCCCTCGCCGCGAACAAACTTCAGGAGCGGTATCGCATTCGCCCAGTCCGAGATCATGTTCAGCAGATAGACCGCGATGGGGTTGTTGGCGCTGTTAGCTGTGTTCGTCGCGTTGCCGCTGTCCTTGTTCGACTTCCTCCTCTTGCCCTCCTCGGCCTCGTCCCCCGCGGCCGCGGTGTTGCTCTCCTTCATCTTCTCGAGCTTTGTTCGCCACTCCTTGCAGAAGTCCTCGAACTGAAACGTATGCGCGCGGAACGTGAGCCAGTCCTCAGCGCGCAGCTTCTCGAGCTCCGCCTCGAAGGTGTCGTAGAGCGACCACATGGCACTCGTCGCCTGCACGTCCTTCTTAGTGTCCCGCAGCACTCCAAAGACCGGCTTCACCTGCCCAAAGAACTCGCACTTTGACTCCAGCTCCTTCGCCTGGAGCTCGAGGTCAGCCAAGTCATGCAGCTGATCCTTGAGGGATAGCAGCACTTTGTGAATGACCTTGGTTTCCTTGCCCAGAAAGGCCTGCATCAGCTGCGCCTTCTGCCGCTTCCACCCGTCAGCGAAACGCTGCTCATCCTTCAGGAAGCGCTGAATGAGGCTGTTGAGGGAGACGCGCATCTTCGATACCGCAGCCTCCATCACCTTCGTGTGAGATGCCATCGCGTCCTTCATGTGGTCCCAGCGGGTGCGGGTGGCGCCTATGTCGATGGAGGTGCCGACGTGGTTGCGCAGCTCCTTGTTCTGCTCCAGCACCTCCTCCAGCTTCTTCTCGTAGATGCTTACTTGCTCCAGCGACTCCCTGTAGCGCTTATTGGCCTCTCCGACCTCGTCCATCGTCGTTGGTTGCCGCTCCACAATGTTTGACACGCCCAGTACAAATTCGTCGATATCATTCAGCGAGGTTTGGATGTGGCGGCGTATTCCGTTCAGGAGGGCCTCCTCCAGGCGATGCAGATGCTCCTCGATGCTCGCGCGCACCGGAACGGTGCTGATGGCAAAACAGTCAATCTTCATGACGTCCTCGATCTTGCCTATCTTCTCCCGGTGCTCCTCCACAGTATGAAAGCCCTGGCTGATCTTCCCGGCCATCTTCTCCATCCACGCATCCGCAATCGTGTCCAGGTGAGGCGAGCCGTTGATGCCGCACAGACCGACGACAATGTGCGAGCGAAACGCTTTGCGGACGCGGTTGAGCTTCGCGAAGAGCTCCATCGCCTTCATGTGCACTGTGAGGATGCGGTCGTTGTTGGTGAGCGGCATCAAAGGGTACATCTCATACGGCGTGCTCGCGTCCTGCCGCTTGGGCTGCAATCCGCGGAAGCGCAGCGGCACGCTGACAAACTCGCGTAGTTTGACGTAGTAGGCCTCGCGGATGGCCTCCAAGCTGGGCTTGAAGTGCACAATACCCTGCCTCAGTACCAGCTCCACCTTGAACTCCGTCATCTCCTCATGCAACCTCTCCAAGCCGCGGCGATACTGGTACTCGAGGGCCTTGTAGATCTGCCCATCCCAATACCGGCGCCAGTCGTCGTGGTCAGACAGGTGCTGCCTCGCGAGGAAATCCTCCATCCTGCTGCGCAGGTCGTCGACGGTGATGCGCCACTGCTCCATGTGCGAGGTAAGGTCGACGCCCATGAGGGCCATCACATGCTGGCCGAACTCCTCGTGAAAACGGCGGACCTGCCGGTTGGCGTTGCTGAGGGCCTCAATTGTGTTCTGGAAGCGCAGATTCGCGCCTTCAAGTTCTTGGTAATTCGCAACGGCCACAGCCCTCGTGGCGGCGTCGTCATACAGCAACTGCAACATACTCTTTTCTATGGCAGGAAGAAGCATCCGGCGCGTGCACGGGAGAATCTGCGCAATCACGGTGTTGTGGTTGGCGACGCACTGCTGTGTGCGCAGTGCTGCGGCACAGAGGTGCTCACAGGCGCAAATCGTGCTCTCGGTGCGGCTGCTCAGCCGCCAGAGCTGCGACGCCGTCGCCGACTTACCTTGCGCCGCGCTGTTTCCGCGATCCCCAGTGCCGCCACGGTGCCGTTCCGGGTCCTGTCGCACCTCGACATCGTTCAGCCACGCCCGCACGTTGCGCACCTCCTGCATGAACTGGCGCAGTGACAGGTGCACTGTGCACGTCAGCAGGTACGGTCGTTGCTGCTGCAGTTGTGCATCCTGAACCTTGGACACCATAACGGCATCTCGAAGCTCGAGCATCCTCTTTGCAGTCGATTCCACCGACGCACACCAGTCCTCCATGATGACCGCCTCCTCCTGAGCTGCCTTGCGGATCAGCTCGCGCGCGTGGGCCGTCACTTTCTCCGTGAGCACATCCGTGGAGCCAAACACCTTGGCCGCCTCCTCCGGCACCATCACGCACTCCGCCACGCACCCTTTCGCCGCACGCAGCTTCTGCAGCGGCGTCGTCGCGCGCCGGCCGTTGTTCTCAAACCGCGCGTACACGCGATTCAGCTGCTCGACAAGGTACGCGGCAACGCCGTCCATCTCTCGAGTCACAGCACTGCGCACCTCGCAGAGGCGCAGCAGCGAGCGGTGCTTCCGCAGAAGACGCAGCTGCACGTCCGAAGCTGGAGATTGAAAGAGTTGCTTCACGCGGTTCCGCAGGGCGGGCTCGGCAAAAGAGAACTCCTTCTCAAACTGCCCAACCCGTGACTCCCACGCTGTGGCCGACACACCGCGCATGTCGACAGCATTCACCTCCGCGAAGATGTGCTCTGGATGCAGAGTGGCCGGAATCGCCTCACCCAGTGCTTGCATGCTCGCAAGCGTCTCACGAATCCGCAGCACCGTGTGCAGGCGCTGCGCAAAGGCGTCGAAGCTCTCGTCGTGGAACATGTGCCCCTCCCAGCCGACCCAGTCCTGCCGCACCAACTGCGATACCGTCCTGTTCCACTGCTTGCACAGGTCAACAGCGCAGCTCAGCTCCTCGACAGGCATCCGCCATGGTGCTCGCCAGTCGGGGCTGTACAGTTCCACCTGGCCACGCAGGTACTCCCTCACGTCACCGAAGACGATGCTCAGCAATGACAACGTCGTGACCTTGATGCGGTCTGTGTTCGCGGCGCGGTTTTCGTTCCAGTAATGGGCCAGTGCACGGTGTACCATGCGCAGCGCCTCGGGAGCCTCGGCAAGGTTGAATGCCCTAGAACGCCACGCGGCTGGTAGTTCGGCCTCGACAGAGGTGCCGGCATTCGACGCGAGTGCCTGTGCCCACACGCGGGTCTCGATCCACACCTTCGCCAGCGCCCCTTCTGGCAGCTTCAGCGAGCTGTGCGAGTTTTGCCACATCGAGTCACCCCGGCTGCGGAAAGCCCTACCATTCGTAGTGGACCTCGGCGCCGCGGCCGCCGCCTTATCCTCCAATTCCGAAGCGCGAGAGCGGTGGGGCGCATGCGCACCGTCAGCCGCATCGCCAAGCGGCTCGGCTTCGTCATCCGTGTCGCCGTCGGCATTAGCGGTCACCGTGACCGTCGAAGTGGCAGATCCCACGTCCTCCTCAACGGGCAAGGCAGTCTTCGAAAACGCTTTCACGCAGATCGCGCCTTGCAGCACAACGTCGCAGCGGGTCCCCTGAGGGCACAGAAGGGACGGAAACTGCACAATGGCGCGTGCGCCCTGCTTTGACTCTGCCACGACATCGTGGTAGAGCATCTCTACCATCTCCGCCACACCAGGAGCGTTTGGCAGTGCATCCACACTCGCGCTGCCATCGTCGTCCTTGCCTGGATCACTGCCTACGTCCAACGACACACCCGATTTGCGCAGCAGTTTTGCGAAGGAGACACTCTTGTCCGCCAACTTCCCAAACTGTGTCTCTTTATCCTCGCCGGTGAGTCGCACTGAGGCAACGCGGCTGCCAGTGACATCGCGCACAAGCGCGCTGCATAGTGCCTGCACCTCCAGCTCTAGTCTGGTATCGGGCCCAAGAGGCGAAAAAGAGACCAGCAACCAACCGTCACCGCGCCGAGACTGTACATGGCCACAACGGATGTGGAAGTGGCGCTGCGCGGTGCTGACGAGCTGCGACTCAATTGAGAGAAGGCCTGACATGTGCGTATCCGACGGCCCGCCGGATTATCGTTGTTGTTGTTGTTTTCCTACGCGTCACTGTGTGTGTGTGTGGGTGTGTGTGCGTCGCCTCTCGCGAGACTGCCCGCCGTCTGCGCCGTCTCAAACGGGAGAGAACCGCAATAAGAAAAAATAATAATAATAATCGTTCAAACGAAAAAAAACGAAAACCGCAAGTGAGGAAGGAAAATGCACACACGAGAGGGCAGCACACACACACGCGCGCGCACGTGCATATCGTCTCTGCCTCCCCTCTCTCCCTCTGCCCTGCCCTGCCCTCTCTCTCTCTTCACGTCCCGGCGCACGGTCGACGGTGTCTGTGAGGCAAGAGAGGAAGTGAGGAGGACGCAAATGGCGGCGGAACGGATACGAGAAAGAAAAAAATTTCTTTTATATAGAGCGCAGCAGCGATGTCGTCACGCCTGCTACGCGTCAAGGCACAGAGAGTGCGAAGGACTTTGCCTAAGGGACGCAGGAGGACACAGGGACGTACACGTACACGTACACACACACACAGCGCACGGCTACCACAGTGCTCCACCCGCGCAGAAGACGATGATGAAAACGCAGAGAGGGGGGTGGGGGGGGGAGTGTCAGCGGTGTGATGGATAAAGGAGATGGCGATGGTTGGTTGCTGATGTAGCTTCGCTACTTGCACGTACACGAACGCATGCACACACGCACGAGCGACCACTTGAGGGCCGCGTGTAATGGCAGCGTGGGGAAGCCCAAATGAAAAAAAAGAGAGGGGCAGGGGAGGGGTGGGTAGAAGACGGCGTTGTGAATGTGGATGCGCCACCGCGTGTGCACTCAGATGGAGTGCACGCCAGCATATAGATATATATATATATACATATATACACATACGTATATATATATATGTAGTCCCGTAGAGGGCAAAGGAAATGGCGGCAGCCGCAGAAATGAGGGAGGAGAGGAGGAGACACACATCAGAAGAGTGGAGAAGGGGGGCAGGGAGGGGTAAACAGGGAAGCTGCGCATGCCTGACAAAACTCGAGAGAGAGCACCTGTCCAGGTTCTCCTGCCCTACTCACAAGTCATCATCAAATGTGAAGACGTTTATGTTTGTGTCGTTGCGTGTGCGGTCGCCTACATGACCGCAAGCACACTGCACTCAGCTTCAGCTGCAACAGAAGCACCACCTTAGCTTGTAGAAGACCTGATGTATCCATTGCTGACACCGTTCTAATCATCAAGAGCACCATAACGGAAGCCTCAGCACAGGTATGCACACATACACCCACTTGACATAGCCAACCTCGATGGGTTCGATCGACCTTACGAGGAAAGGAAAAAGGGGAGAGTCAGCTAACGCAGAGGCATCCGTGTGATGGAGGACAAGGGGAGGATCAACAAGAACGACCGCCTTTTGTTGTTGGTTTCGGGTTCACTGCACAACATCTACACAAAAAAAACGCATCGCCGCCAGTGTCGCATCCCCCCTCCTCCCCCCCCCCATACACACACCCGCCTACGCACCTTCATGCGATCGCTCTCGCTTGACCCCTGCGGTACTCCCTCTCCCTCTGTCTTTATTTGCCCCTGTTTTCCGGTCTCTCTCCTCACGCGCCAACTCTGTGAAGTTGTGGCGTCGGTTTTGCAAGGCGAACGATAACACGAAGCCAACGGAGGGGGAGGGGAGGGGAGGGGAGGGGAGGGGAGAGACAAGGAGAGCGCTCGAGAGGTGACAAGTCACACGCAGAGGGCCGTCACAGACGGAGGAGAGACGAAACACAGGAGAGGGGAACCATAAAGCATGGCGCCACACCTTCACATAGACAACAAAGCACCAAGAAGATACCAAAAGGCACATGCATAAAGAGATACGCGGCTACACATTCCCGCCCCCTCCCCTCCTCCCACACACACACACACATATATATATATACGGATCAGGGGATGGCAAGAGGGAAGCCGCACGGAAAACACAGAGACGTACGCATGCACGCACGCACGCACGCGCGCCAGACTACCGACACGTACACGGCGGAAGCAAGAACAAATGTAAAATTTTCCTGAACCACAACACCACCGCCAAATCGACCAAATGAGCACACGTGCGCAACGCAAAACGGGGAAAACCCTTCACCGCAAAAGCCGAGATGCAACTCCCCCTATTGCCTCTCCCCAACCTCTCCGCAGACGGCGATTGCCGTGTGCAGCGGGGGAAGGGGGGAGGGTGACGGCATGCTTTGGCACTCGTGCGAGCCACCGCTTCTAGCCCCGCCTCCTCACCACCCCACCTCACCCATACCAAGAGTCCAAGTGCAGCGTCGAAGGTTGAATGGGAGAAGAAAGGGTGCGGAACGCGAAAACACGCATAGGCGCAAGGATGCCTCCACACTCCCCATGAATGCACAAGATACCGAAAACAAAAAACACAAGTGTGGGTGAGAAAAAAGTCCGTGCGACACCTCTGCTGCCCGCTGTTGTGGTCACCTGTGTCTAACGTGTGCCTCTCCCCCTCCCCATCTCCTGCCATACAAGTTCAGCCACACTCTACACACACACATGAACGGCCCCCTGTCACACGCCCCCCCCCCTTCATCGCGTGGCGCCGCCAACCTTGGGGTGGCGCAGGCTCCCCCATCAGTTGGCAGTGTGAGGGCCCGGTGGGATACACTCAAGTCGTGCGGACACGTTGCCCATCATGTGGATGGCACAAGCGTGTTCACTCTTGCAGGTCGCTCCGACGCAACATCATCCAGGGCCGGCCCGCCGACATCCGTAGCGATGTATCGCTCTGACCCCCCGCGCGTCGTGGGTGCTTGGCCTTGTCGTCACCAGAAGTGGTTCGGCAGTGGCAGGGGTAAGAGGGGGAGGCTCTGCTTAGCTTCCCCACAGAGTCGGGGTGTACTGGGCCCGTGAGGATACCACGCACTGAGCTGCTCAGAGCTGACTGTGAACGAGAAGAAAACATATATATATATGTATGTATCTACTCCAGACACCATTGCCTCAGCAGAGAGAGAGTACACCTGCTGGAGGCAAGCGAAGGAAAAGTGAGAGCGGCAAAGGACCGCCGTTCAAGCGACACTCCATGGGCCAGTTGGTGATCTGAAAAAAAAGATGCAGAGGAGAGAGGTGTCGAAGCGGGCGAGCCACAACATATGCATGCACTCCTTTCCTTGCAACAGTCCCATAGGTCAGCACTCCTTGTATCTGGCCCCTTCTATGTCGCCCTGTGGCCCTCTCTCCCCTTCCCTTCGAACTTCGATGCCAAAAGCCCGCTCATGCGTTTTGTCTTCCTCCCTCCCTCCCCTCTCCTGCACTGCTTGGGCCACTTCAGCTCAACAGCGAATCGAGCTTCGGAGAGGCCCCACACGATGGCCCACACACCCAGCCACACACGCATCTCTCTCTCTTCTCTCGCCACATTCTATGCCCCTCAGCCCACCGTTTTACTAGGCGCGGTTGTGTGCGTCAAGTCCGCCAAGACGTGCTCTTGTCCCGTCTCTTTCAACCAGTCGCGGAACATGGATGTGACACGTTGGTGCAGCTCATCCACAAGGTCGTTGCGCCCCGCCTCCCTCAGCTGCCCGGTGGCACTAGCGATCACATCGTTCACATCACGCACTCGCTGCAGGCGGCGGCTCATCGCATCACGATAGGGCGCTGGTAGTGGGCATGGGTTTGTGCGGGTGACGTTGCTGAGGTTGGCGGACTGTGCCAAGGGGAAGGGCATGCTTTGGAACTCCGACGGCGGTAGAATCGATTCGTGATTGGGCAGCCCCACGTTCCACACATTCAGCAGCGGACTGATGCCGGAGCTGCTGATGTGCTGCTCCATGGCGGGGTAGAAAGAATTGTACGGGGCAAAGCGCACCCCTCCCCCGGAGGGCACGGATGTTGCACCGTTTACCTTGCTGCTGCTCGTCCCCGATGCCCTCGCGCCGCCGTTCGAGCTCTCGCTCGGAATGAGAACTGGCGGTGTGTTTACACACACGTATAGAGTCACGTTGGTGCAGTTGCTCACGATGACCGCTCCGCAGAGGGCGGAGATGGAGCAGTGATGGCAGTTCTGCACACTCAGTACGCCGCCCACCGGGCCCAGTGAGACAGTGCAGTTCGTGAGGGAGCTAAGTAGGGTGTGGGGGAGCACCGAGGGGGCGTAGATGTGCGTCTGCGAGCAGTTCGAGATGGTCAAGTTAGATGACAGGAGACGGGATGCCATATCTGGCAGAAGGGCGTACGGCGTGATGTGCACCGTGTCGGCTAGGTTCTGGATGGTGATGTTGTTGAAGCCAAAGGCGTTCCCTACCGTCGTGGTGCCGCTGCCAACCTTCTTTATCTCGCCGTTGGCGCGGACGCGCACTCGCAAGTACTGGGAGAGAACCGCGACGTCGATCGTCTTCTCGTTAAACTGCCAGAGAAAGCTGATGCTCGGTCCGAACGGCTGCTCAACACCGTTGACGACCTCACGGAGCAGATAGCCAAGCTCCGCTGCGTCAGCCATGGTCAGACGAGATGCACGCGTAACTGCGACGGCGCTGATGAAGTCGTGCAGATGCTGCCGCACGTACTCGGCCACCGCCTCTGATGTGACCTTGTTAGGCGCGCCTGCCCGCTTGCGCTCTACGAACAGCTGACACAGCAAAAAGATAAGAAGCCCCGGAAGGCTCACCTGTCGCGCGGTGGAGGCGGCTGGCCAACGACCTTGATCCACGGCGCCGCCCATCTTCTGCAGCAGGGCACGGTTGCTCTCCTGCCGCAGCTGCGTCACGCTCGTCCGCTCTCCACCCGAATAGGCTGGCGTATTTTGGATGCAGCCCCCGCTTAAGGCAAAGAAGACGTCAAAGATGGCGTACGCGGTCGACTCGCGCAGCCCAAGCACCGTCATCGCCGTCTCCTTCCACTTTGCGAGAGACATAGACGTCTTGTTGCCGGTGGTTTGCAGCACCTTCAGCACAGACGTCGTCGTCAACCCGCTCGGCGCATTCAACAGCGCACCGCAGTTCTCAAAGAAAACGGGGTTCACGCAGAACACCGCCTGTGGCCCCGTCGTCGAGCTTCCGGCGTCGCTGGCGCTGGTGAGCTGGCTGGAGCCGCTGACGCTGCGGCCAAACGAGCCGCTCGGTCTCCGCGACATCCCTGTGATACAGATTTTTTGTTCGGGGTGAGGAGGAGGGGACACTTCAGATAGTTGAAGCCGCCCACACAGGCAATGCACCTCCGACGTGATCCACTCCACTACAGATGCCAGTCTCTCTTTCTTGAAAGACAAGTGGTGAGGCGCGATGAGCGAGAGAGACGCGGAGGGTGGAAGTGTGGTTGCAAGTGGCACGCATGCACGCGCGAAGTGTGAGGGCCGATCGGTCAAGCGCAGGCACCAAGTCAGCGGAAATAGAAAAGGGAGAACATGTGAGACAGAGAAAAAAAAGACGCTAAAGCCTTCGATCATCGCGCACCCCCACCACCGAAGTCCCTCGCCACGGCTGAAAAAGAGGAGCGCCCCACCCCTCCTCCTACGCTCCCCCCCCGCACCGCACTTGGGCAGACCTTGCGCGTCACACACACCCGCGCACGCCAGCACAAACGCGCTCACGCATCTCTGTGAGGGCGGCCCAGACGCGTTGTTCCACACACGCCACGGTTACGGCTGACGATGCATGCCAGCGGCGAGGGCGTGTGTGTGTGTGTGTCTGCATCTAGAAGGCCAGCCATCGCGGACCCCCAGAATCACACGCGCCTTTATTTTCGTGCCGGCCCATCCTCTTCAGGCACCGGGTGAAAAAAAAAACGACACGCCATCAGCAAAGAACGTCATGAAAGAGACACGAAGATTTCTTCCCACCGTGTCCATTATATGCCACCCCCCCCAACAAGTCAGCAAATATACGCACACACAACCACGGCTCCGCCTCGCCTCCGCAGCACCACGGCTATGCCAAGCAGCAGGGCCAGCCAACACCGCTTGGCGCCGCTCAGTCCCACTGCGATGCCACTGCGTACACCGCAGGCTAAACCCAGGACAACGCTCGACATCACCGCAACGCCGCTAATGCAGAAGAGCAGCCGGCGGGTGCGTACACCTGCTGAATGGTCGACACGATGCGTAGTGGGCCGACACAAAGGTGACCAGCATGACCGCACGTCTCTCCGGCACGGCGCCAGCAACGACACGTCCACCGGCACCACGAGTCCGCCAGTCGTACCCCCGAGGGCAGTCTGTGCAGACTGCTTGGCTTCCCCACAAAGAGTCCGTGCACTGGGCCCTGTGATGTCACAGACTGAGGTGGTCGGCGGCAACAGGGAATATGCTGGTAGTTGAAAGAAAAAAAATGTGTTAGGAATCAAACCTCGAATCAAGAAAAGGAAAAGGCAGCAGAAGCCGAGGCGAGCTCTACCACTGAGTGTCCTCCCTTCCCCTTCCCCATTTGGCGAACTCGCGTGCGTGTGTGTGTGGGGGGAAGGGGGAGGAGGTGTCCTTGTCCCTCAGATATGCCCTGTAGAGACAACTGCCCCTAGCACACACTACAAGAGAGGGCGTAATACAGAATCATGTGTGTCGGCGCCCGCCGGGCAAGCGCTGCCCAGTCACAGGCCCCACCGCAGCCTTGCCGGAGAGCGCCGAAGAGAAGCACCGCAGCAGCGACAGGGGCAACAGAAGAGGAAGAGATCACCAAAAGAAAAAAGCAGACCGAACAAGCGACAAGAGAAAATCACCTGGGATGGGCCCGCGTGTGTGACACATAGAGGAGAGAGTGGGAAACGACGATGGTAACGATGGCGACGATGGTGCGCGCGTGCTGTTTCTTATTGAGTGGGAAAGATGAGAAACGATAAAGTGCCGGTCACCGGCGTGCTGGCTTCGTGACGGCGTGCACGCCATGCACAGAGGTGCGATGGGATGCGAGTGCGTCTGCGTAGGAAAGGGTCGATCTCTCTATCTCTCTCTTCCCTTGTGCGTGCGTGTGTGTGAGAGAGAGCGTGAGCGTATGTGCGCCCCTCCCCGCCCCTCCCCGCCCCCCCCCTTTCGCTCTTGGAGCGATGGAGATGGAAGGAGTGCGCCTCTTCCGAGTATGGGAAGGCGAAAAGACCCACGAAGGAAAACGCGCAAGCGAGAGCGAGCGAGCGAGAGAGGGAACCGACGAACGCCAACAGTGAGAATATAAAACAACAAACAAAAAATGAGCGATAGCACGTTAACACGCACACAGAAACGTGTGGCGTCCTTCGCATCATGCACAGCCGTGACAAGCTCCGGTGGGGGAGGGGAGGGGAGGGGAAAAGGGGGAAGAAACGTGCCGTGTTGTTCAACGATGAAAGGAAAAGGGAGGGCGTGCTGGGCGGGTAAGACATGATCTTGCCGAAGAAGCACCAAGCGGCGGGGGGAGAGGAGGAGAGTGGGAGGGGTGGTTACGACAACGCGGTGCACCCATCACGCACAGGAACATGAGAAGAAAAAGCGCCGCCGACACACGCTCGCTGTCGCTCAATACGTGAGGCAGAGCAGGAGTAGCAGCTTTTGCAATGGAGGGAGGAAGAGAGAAACCACCCGAGCCTATGTTCGACCCGGCGTCTCTCCTTCTCTTAGCCACGGCAACAGCAGCGCCAGCACCAGCAGTAGCACAAAACGTTGCAGCTTGCCGGCCGGCCGGCCGCCGCCGCTGCCCCTACCACCCCTGTCCCCCTCCTCCTTCCGTTCGTCATATGCATGCACACCAACAAAAGCCTCCCAGCACTTTTCAAACCTGGAGACGGCGAGACCACATCCCTATCCTGGTAAAAGAGCACCTCAGTCACCAGATGAAGCGAGCACACACACCTTTAGGGAAGAGAGCCGAAGGAAAGCAGGCAGACATATATATATCAATATAAAAAGTCCAAGTATAAGGCTTACATGCAGCCGCGCGAATCCTAGAGCAGGCAAAGTGTTCATCTTGCGGATGTCAGGATGGTGGCGAAAACATACGGCCAACCCTCCCACCTGAGCATCTTTCTTCTGTGCCCGCCGTTTCTCGCGTCGCAAACAGATTGTCAATCGGCTTACTTCACGTACGCTTCTCGAACGCAAGCTGGATGACCTGAATTTCCGTGTCGGACAGCAGCTCCACCCCGTGGTCGACGATGCGCCACCAATCGAACAGACGCACCTGGTAAGGTTGCAGCTTCCCTGCATCACCGACCACCTCGTCTGCCGTAGCGCCGGTCTTGTAGAGGCAGTACTGGCAATACCGATCCATGAACTCGAACCGCGGGTGGGCGTTCGTGTAACGGCCGGTGTCGTTGTAGTAGAAATGCCGTGGCGGCTTGCCCGCTGGCGGGCGGCGAAAGTGGCTGTCCACCTGCATGCCTTCCTCGAGATAGCCTACGTATTGAAACTTCCCCTCGATGTCAAAGTCTGTCTTCTTGACTGGTTGCTTTGCGGACACCGGCAGCTCCTCCTCGTCGCCGCCGCGATCCCACAGCCGCATCCACGGGTGCTGCCGGTACATCTCCAGCCCAGCATCGCGAAACTTGCCCGGTGCCTTCGGGTCCGTGTACTCCTGATACCGCTCCTTCATTCCGGGATGGGTGACAAGGTAGCCGAGCCACATGGACGGCCCCGGATTCGACAGGACGAGCCGCCCGAGAAACTGGGACTGCAGTAAGCCGTCCGCCCAGTGCTCCGTGTTGCCGAAGTGGCCGACGTACGTATGCATCGGCAGACCGTACACATCCAGCACTGCGTGAATGACACATGACAGCTCGCCGAGAGGGGATGGAATGACGTAGCGGCGCACGTCCAGGATGGGGTAGCGGGTAAGGAGGGCGCACCCGTATGTGTTGTCGAGGGCGGTGGGCCCGTAGTCCGTATAGCGGAAGCCGAGGTGGTACGAAACGTATTCGACCATGTCGCGGTTGCCGTTCGTGAGATGCATGCTGTCACTCTCCAGCAGCCCGATCACGCTGGCCTCCGTCTTGCGCAGCTCCTCCACGATGCGGGAGAAGGAGTCGACGTTGTAGTTGTCCAACCCGAAGTGGACCGTCCAGATCGCTCCGGAGAAGAAAGTCATTGCCTTGGCGGCCTCCCAAACGTCAATGCGGTCCTCGCGGCTGAGATGCGTCAGATTAAACCTGGGGTCCACCAGAACGCCGTCCTTCGACCCCGTAATGTTCTTGTCCATGCTCGCCACTGCATCCTCGAAGTGCTCCCGGTAGTAGACCGTTTCGAACTTCTTCATGTAGGGGTCCGTGATGATGTTGCGCGCCTTGCGCAGCTCAATGAGCATCTTGTGCAGGTGCAGGACCTCCTCTTGGAACCGGATAGCCGTCTGCTTGTTCGCTGGGAATGTGGCATCGGCGCAGCCCATGGTAACCCGCTCGATAAGCACCCACACAAAAGAGAAGACGATGACAATGACGACCATCATCTGGATGGAGCGCTGCTTCCGCGCCGCGGCGACGTCCGTGATGGCAGCCGCAACCGCGCGAGAGCTGCGGATGCGACGCGCCACAGTCCAGGCGGTGAGGTACAGCGTGCCGACATGCGCCAGGATGAGAGGGCGCGACTTTTCACGCACCAGCCACGCCATCGGCACAAACGGGTAAGAGATGCAGAGCGCGTAGAGGATGCAGAAGATGATCACGCACAGAAACCATGTGAACTCGAAGGACAGGAAGAAGGGGCACTCGTGGCGAATAACGGCCTCTGTGCTCGTCACCTCCGCGATCTGTGCAAAGCGGCGGTCGCGCTGGTGCGTCCACGTCACCTCCATCGCGAAGGGGAAGAGCACACCAATGCAGAAGGTGAAGCCGAGGCCGCCCACGAAGGCCAGATGCTTGCTACCCCAAAATGTCTCTTGCGCCTCCCAGTACTTCACATCCGCCTGCGCCCTTGGCGTGTCCATCCTCACTGGGTACCCGTCGTGCGGCACCTCGTACGTGAAGTTTGTCTGCCGCGTGGCAAACAGCATCAGCGCGGTGCTGAGGGCCAAGAGCACACCGAAGCGGGCCCAGGAACCGCCGAAGACGGCGTAGAGAACGCGTCGCACGACGTCCGGGTGGCCCTTGGGGCGCAGCAGCACGAGCGCGAGAGGAAGGACGTCCGTAGAGTAGTACAACCCGGCCGTGAAGACGCCTGCGATGACGAGATTTGCTGGGAACGGCTCCACCGCGAGCATGCGTGGAATGTAGTTGGGGCAGTTGAAGAACGTGACGCCGATGCTAGTGATGCACCCACACAAAACACCGAGCAGCGCCGGGGACGGCGGCGTGTAAAGCGTGGCGATGGCCGACACAGTGTTCTCGTTCCCCCCGTCGATCTGGCTCAGACTAAAGTGGACACCGCGGATGTCGGCACCGTCAGCGACCTTCTTGTCAATGCAGTCGGCGTGCGAAGCGTCACGGCCGCCGCTCGCGGTGCCCACCGACAAGTCCTGGATTTCCTCAGCATCGCCGTCACGATGCGAATCGCGCATCAGCGGCGCCGTGGCGCTCATCTGCGTGGCTGACGGCGCGCTGCACTCCTGCTGTACCTCCCCCTTCAGTGTGTTGCCCATCATGGCATGGCGGTAGATGATGGTGGTGAAAATCAGGCCCAGCAAGATGCCGTAGATGCTGCCGTAGAAGGGGTTAGTGAAGAAGGGCGACACGCCCACATGCTGCACACGGAGAAGCATGCAGAGAACCAACCCGAGCGGCAGCGTCATTGTCATGCGGCGACTGTCCTCATTGCCCGCCGTCAATGCGCCCTTGAGCGTCACCGTGGAGGGGTACAGAAAGCGTGTGTAGAGCGCCAGCGAGAGGAACAGCGGACCCACCGCGATCACCAGAATCCTCTTGCCGGGATTCCAGCGGATGACCTGGTGGAAGTGGGCGATCGACGCCAGCGCGTAGAAGAGAATGTACATGGGCGCCGTGCGGTAACTGAGGCCGATCGGCACATGCGATGGCCTCAGCCAGGTCCGCGCGCAGATGCACGGCCCTGTTGCCCATCGACGGAAGGCGCCGATGCGCAACAGGCATGGAGCGCCAAGCACCAGCACCACGGTCACCTCCCACGAGAGCGACATGGCGATGAGTGGCATAAAGTACATGTGCTGGAGGAGGTGCACCGCCATTTCGAAAAACATGTGTGCCCAGTACACATCGCAGATCCACAACGACAGCCTCGACGGCGCGCTGCAGAGGCTGAAGCGGTGCAGAATGATAGCGCGATCGAGGAAGAACTCGCCTGTGGTGGTACACGGTGGGGAGGTGAGCGGCACCGCATTCTCGGCAGCAGCAGCGCTGCTGCACTCTGGCGTAGCGTCGCCATCCCTGTTGGACACCGGCACCTTAACGACGACGTCGCCGTCGCCGCCAGCGTGTCCGTCCTTGGCGCCGTCCTTCGCGCCTTTGACCTGCGGCGGCGACGTCGCTCTGCTAGCGCGGTGGGTGCGACGAGCATAAAGCTTCCGGTAGAAGCTCGGTGGCCCGCTCAGCCACCACCCCTCCTGCTTCAAGTCAAACCAAGCCGAGCCGTCAAAGATAATGCTTAAGATGAAGAAAACCCACTCGCAGATGCTCGACAAGCTGAGTGAGCCGTTCGCACACGTGCGGAGGTAGTAGCTATAGCAGCAGACGATGCCAACGGTACCAATGGCCTCGCCGCACAGGCAGATGCGCTTGACCGCGTACGAGGCGGTGGCGTCTCGCTGGGTGGGGTAGATGGCCATGTTGAACTGATTGCGCCGCACAAGCATCGTCACGGCCACCTGCAGCACAAGGCTCAAGGGGAGGTGGGGGCAGAAGCCGAGGTTGTGGTAAGTGAGCAACTCCTTCGAGGTCACTACAGAGTACACAGAGGCCCCGATGAGTCGCCAGATATCTGCCCAAAGAGCTAGGAGCGCCAAGAAGGCATTGCTGCTGAGGAAGGCCTTCCACGAGCTGCGAAGGTCGTAGAGGTCCGCCATGCCACGTGAAGCTCTTTGCCAAAAGACGTTGAATAAAGAGACGCTCGCGCCCAAGCGGAACGGGGTGCACAAGGCGAAGGCAATCTGCCACGTCTGCCTCTCCGGCATCCTGTCACCGACCGTGGCGCTGATGCTAGGCCAGAACTCGTAGTGGTCCTCCCCGCACGACGTCACCATAATATCGCTCCAGTGGAGGACGCCGGCCATGTAGAGGCAGGCAAGCAGCGTGTACCCCGTGATCAGGGCATAGATCAATGCCGCGTACGATGAGGAAATGTAAAACACGTGCCGCATACTTTGCCTTCCCTACAGTTGTTGTGTGTTTGTCTAAGCATGCGCAGAGAGGCAGGAGTATGCTGGCAGTGAGAAGAGCAGGCACGAAACAGGAGCAGAGGCACAGGGAGAAGGAGGCTGGGATAACGAGAGGTACATGCTGTTTTCGCGCCCACTGCGTAAAGGGCGGTGGAGTGGGGTGGGGGTGGCAAGGATGCGAAGAGAAGGGGGAGCAGGAGAACAGGGGAGACACGAGCGAGAGAGGTGTGGGGAGAGCCAGTGCGAGCGAGCAGACACACACACACACAGACGGGACAGGGAAGAGCGGTGAAGATTCGTGTTGAAGGTTTTTCGGCGGATATGAAGGTAGAGAGAGGGGGGAGGACTGCAGCGACAGAAGGGCCGAAAAGGGCAAGCACACATGCACAGACACGTACACCCCTCCCCCAGGAGAGACAATTAGTACTGGGGTGCCACTCACCTGGCCACCCTGAAGGGGGGAACGGACGACAGCGGTGCGCGCACGTCCACGCGAGTGTCCTGCAGGGGCGCACCCGCAGACGTATGGGGGTTTGTCTTTGCCGTATGGCTTGGTAGTTCTCACGATGTGGTAGTGAGAGGCCCAGGCTCCAACGCACCCTTTTACAAGTGGTAACTCTTCACCTTGCCCGCGAGGCACTACGACCGCCACGTTGTCTGCTGAGCGCACGTGTCCTGCCGTAGCCTGAGGGTGGTGGCTGTGTAGAAGACGCAGCCCGGCTCTGCCATCGTTACATGTGCCCGGTGCGCCAGCGTGGCCTGCGCCCGCGCCGTCGTCCTTGGACGCCTGCGCCAAGTCCCCCAGGGTGTCCCCGGGTGCGCTCTGCACGGGGGCATGGGTGTGCTCGTCGAGAGAGACTTCCTCGCCATCGAGTCCGCAGACCGTGAGCGTGCGACCGCCCATCCAAATCCGAGCCTTGCACGCGCACACCAAACGCGACGCGTGGCATTGGAGGTGTGCAGCGAAGCAGCGCCGCTACACCGACCACTCGTCGGGTGTGCACTGCCCCATCCGCTGTTGATGGGGAGCGAGAGCTGTGGACATTGTGTCCTATATATATGTGTGTGTGCGAGTACTCGTGGACAGGGGTACTTCGGCGTGTGAGGTGTAGGCGAGGGGTCCACAAGCAATTTGCTCATGGAGGAAGGTGAGCCTTGCGGCTGTCAAGGGGAACAGAAGCGCAGAGGGAGTTTGAAGACGAGCACACAAGGCGTTACAGATTCCATCGATGAGGCTCTTGAAGGCCGCTGCCGTTCTTTGTTGGCGTTCATCATTCCTCGTCGTCACCGCGCACCGTATGTTCACCGCTCAGGCGAACACCGAATATAGAGAGAGAGACAGTCAACAAGCCAAAAGGCGGAAACCTCACATCTGCGAGCACACGCCCCGATTCATGCACGACGTTGAAAGAGGGAGAAGGTGGGGAGTGGGTGGTTGGGGCGGGGGGGTCGCAGTGAGACAAGGTGAAGAGCAGCACGTCGAGATGGTCGCCGTCTTCATACGTGCACGCATGGCGCCGTGCGCGGAGTCCACGTCATTGACTAGGAGGAGTGTCACTGTACACACAAAGGCACAGAAGCGAAGAGGGAAAGCCAACAAAGGTCAAAGAAAAGAGAGAGGGGGAGAGAGGGAGGGAGAATGCGCCGATTATCACACACACACACACACACACACACACGGGCGCACGTAAAAATGTGTGGGCGGGCCGGTGCGCGGGGGAGAAGGGGGGAGAATGGCGTCCATCAGCCAAAATGATCAGGAACGAAAGAGGGAAACACACACACACACACACAGGCACACGCCGGCTAAACAGAAGGAGCGAGTGGGACAGGCCGGCAGAGAACGAGCGAAAAAGCGCGAACAGCGCGGTAGCGCCGAGACGAAAACCCACCAGCGTGAAGGGGACGGAGGAAGAGAAAGGGGGTGGGGAGCGAGATGAAGGCAACGCAAGCAAGAAGGGATCAGGGAAGAGGAATTGATGCGACATGTCAGCGGGCAGTGATACGCTGTTGCTCGTTAACAAGGAGAAGGTAAATTTATTCAAGGTGGTGCGTTGCTTTCTGTTTTATTATCTTGCTCTCTCATCCACTTCTCGTCTGTCCGTCTTCTCTACGAGTTCCGCCCGCCTTTTTCTCCCAGCTTGTTCACGAAAAAAAAAATGTGCACCTCCGCCTGCGGTCTTCGCACGGCCCCTGTCGTGAGGACGGCGTCGAAAACTCTGTGATGTTGCACTGCGGGGAGGAGGGGTCTCTTTACTTTGTTTCCTTCCACAACTCTGACTTTAGTTGTGTTCAATGCTCTTTCTGAAAAGGGTAAGGGAGAGGTGCTGTTGACTGATGAGGTTGGCCTGTTTCTGATGTCCCTGTTGCGCCTCGCCATCACGCAAGAGTATCAAAATTTGTGACACATGAGCAGGCAGACGCGAAACACCAACACCACCAAGCCATCATCCTTCACGTCTCCATCCATCAAAGGCCCCTCCCCCCACCCCACCACCATTACCACCAGCTCCTGCACAGAGCAGGACAGAGTACGCTAGCGGATAGGCAAAGAGCAACGAAACGGCCGTGGGTTCAACGTGAATGCACACGCACACACACATATATATATATACGTACGAATAACGGTGCGCTCAAAGCGAAAAGCAGAGAGTGATGTAAAACAGCAGTACAGAAAAGGGGCGTAGGGAAAGGGAGGAGGTGGGAGGCATCAACACTGTTGGGGTCCCCTCCCTCACTGTACAAGACATCATCGGGCCATGCGAAGCGGTGAAAAGAGAGAGAGGCAGACAGACAGGCAGACAGAGAGGGAGACAGAGAGGGAGAGAGAGAGACTCATTCTTTGTGTGTGTGTGTATGCGTGTGCGTGTGTATGTGTTAAAATGGGAATGAAAATAAAGAAGAGGGAGGCCACCACACGTGAACAGCTCAGAGAGAGGGGGTGAGGGGGGCAATAAAGTTTTGAACAACGCGGGCCATAATAAAACAGAAGCATGCGCACAGGACGAAGAAAAGAGAGGCACACACCCACACACGCAAACACACACACAAAGAGGCAGTCCCACGTGCATGTCGCGTGTGTGTGTGTGTGTGTGTGTGTGCCTCTCGCTTGCTCTCTCTCTCATTCTCCTTTTTTTATTTGCTTGTTTCTTTTCGATTTCTACTCCGTGAAACTGAATGGGTGCGATGCGGGACGACGGTGTATGGCGGGGCGGGGCGGGGCGGGGGGAGGGGAGGGGAGGGAAGAGGAGTAGAGTAGACGAAGGCATACAACATGTTGGTCACGGCTTTGTCTGCTCAGCAATAAGTTGCACGTGGGTGTGTCGGTCTGTGTACTAAAAAAAAACTTATTTTCTGTGTGTCTGTCTCTCAGTGTGCCTGTGTGTGTGTGTGAGTGGGTGGGTTGGTGTGGGTGTGTGCACGGAGGAGAGTGCGGAGTCACCCGCCCCCTCCAGCTTCCCGTCTCACTTGGTGGAGACATGAAGGTGGTCGGGTGGGTGGAGGAGCATGCTATAAAGGCACGGGCCGCGGGAAAAACGAGCGCGAAGGTCGCTGCGGCCCCTTCTCAAAGAGCATGGAAGTCAGGATTAACACGGACGGGTAGAACAACGATTTGGCCTCCACTGGGCAGCGAAAACTCGATCGTGCCCCCGATCTCCCCGCGCCGTTATGTACCAAGAGAAGCGTACAAAGATAAAGAGAGCGAAGGGAAGTAACAATAACAATCCCAAAGGCCGATGTGTCCACTCGCCCCGCTTGGGGAAGGAGAGGGGCAGGAGGTACGGAGTGGAGGGCGAGAGCTAGTAGTCAGCCTTCACGGTCCAAAGCAAGTCCTCACCATCGTGTAGAACAAATAGTGGGGAGGGAGGAGGGGGTATGGCGTGAGAATACGTAAGCTTACCATCTATGAAACGACGCAAGTGGGGGAAGGAGGAGGGGATAAAAGAGGACAACGAGCATTACAAGAGCCCACGAGGCAACGCAGATATTTGGGGGGAGAGAGGGAGGAAGAGAGCACCATATAAGAGTGCGTAAAACGCCGGAAAGAAGAAGGGTATAGTGGTAGTGGAGTGGGGGGTATGAGTTTATAGAAAGGGAGACCCACCCACGCACATAGATAGATATAGATGGATAGAGAGAGGGGGGATAGAGGGGAGGCATGCACACAATCAGGAGGGCGAGGGGGAGAGAGGGAGAGACATGAGGAGCCGACGAAAATATATAACAACAAGGGACGGAAGGCGATTCAACACATAAAAATGAGCTCTGTTCAGTCTTAGGAGCAGCCAAACGATGAAGGGTGGCAATGATGATGACGGTGGTGGTACGGGGTGAGGGTGGGGGCAGTGAGGCTGGATAGAGAGAGAGAGACAGACAGACAGATAGAGAGGTGGAAAAGGCAGCACGCGGTAAAAAATCCGCCAGTACATGTGATGATACAGACAGCCCCTCCCCCCTCCCTCCCTCGACGCATCAGTACTCGCGTTGTCGGGCTAGGGGAGAGGAGAGGGGAGGGGACTTCTGGTGCAGAGGAAAGAATGGAAACAGCAACAAAGACGAAGGGAAAGACGGGGACGGCTGTCGGAGCGTTGCAGCAGCGGCAGCCGCCTTTTACAGCAACAGGTGATGGGGGGGGCAAGAGAAGAAGCAATACTGGCGGGATGGGAGGCAGTAGTGGTGGTGGTGGGAGGGACGGCAAGAGGGGGGGGGGGCAAAGTATTTGTGTGGGGTATAGAAGGCACATAGCCGAGGTCCAACCTCAACCCTGTTTGAGTACATCGGGAGCGCGTGCGTGTGCGCGAGCCCAAGCGAGGTGGATGGGATAAGAGGGGGCCGGGTACAGCGAGGGCAGACGCCATCGTCGAGCATTGCAAGCGTGAAGAAACCAAGGGGAGAAGGGTCGGTGGAGAAGCCACGGAGAAGAGTCAGGACACGACACGAAAGTGTGTTACAGCGAAAGAGGGAGAGGTCAACGCAGGAAATGGGAAACGGTGGCTGAATCGGAACAACGAAAACAAAGGACCGGCGGAGGAGACAGGCCCCAAGAAGGGAGGGAGGGAGGAGGAAGACAGAAGGGTGTGTGTGTTGGGGGGCGATCAGGACCAAAGAAGTACGGCAGGAGAAGAAACGGCAAAAAGGAAGAAAGACACTTGTCCAACGAAACGGACACACACACCACACACACACGCACGCACGCACGACAGAATGAGCTAAGAGAGAGGGGGGAGGTAAAGAGCGGGAGAGATAGGGAGGAAGATTATGGGTGCTTGGTGAGGAAGAGGTGCGCTTGAGCGCCTACTAACACCAAGACAGATCTACCCGGCTAAAGCATACACGCACCTGCACTTAAGCTCTTCTTTGCCTAATGGTTCCCTGCCACTCCCCCTTCCACCGTTCCACGGTCGCCGGGACACCTCTGTGGGGGAGGGGGATCGGCAGTGCCGCCCATCTCTTAGCGCATCTGCCGCAGCCGCGGTGACCCACACGGCCGCTGCAGATCAAGCGGCGGGGGTGCGAATGGCTGGCCATTTAGGCAGTCAATGCGCGGCGATAGTGGTCCGGCATCTGTACCGTTGCCCGACAGGAAGCCCTGGCCGATGGCATCGCTGAAGAAGGCTGGCGCGCCAGTGCCCCGTGACGACATCATCATCGGGTTCTCGGCAGCGCCGTCGATATGTTCAACGACGCCGGACGCGGTATTCGTGTTCTTCACAAGCCCTGCGTCCGCTGCAGTCACACCCACAGCACCGCCGTCCGCAACAGCGTCGCCGCCGTTTTGGTCCTTGGGGTGCTGGCGAGTACTGCAGTTGACATTCAACGTGAGCATCTGCGGCATCACGCCACCAGAACCGTTCGCGGGCACGCAGCTAAGATCGCTGCTCAACTCCGTGCAAGAGTCACGCAGAGAGCACAGCAACACATACAGGAACTGGTACTGTGGCTCCTCTTCAAACTCCATGCAGCGAGCGTAGTTGAGGACGTCCCGGAAGGCCTCCGGGCAGCCGGCGCAGATCGAGTCCAGCGTCATCTCCGCCTTCATCTGCGCAATGCGCTTCTCCTTCGCATCCGGGTCACTGATGCGCAGACCCGACCACGGCAGACGGCCTCGAAAAAGATAGATCATGACGTAGACGAGCTGCTCGATGTCATCGCGGCGGGACAGGGTGTGGCCCATGTGTGTCCGCAGTGATGCGTAGCGTGGGGTGCCAACGAAGCTGTGGTTCGTGATGAGAGGACGATGTGTGCCCTTGCGGTCACGGAAGTGGACGCTCAGGCCAAAGTCCACCAAGTATAGCTGTTCCGAGTCCTCACGGCCAAACAGAATGTTGTCTGGCTTCAAGTCCGCGTGCACGTACCCGGCGCGGTGCACGTGCTCGAGACTCCTGAGAACCTGATCTGCGATCATCACCGTCGCAAACAACGACAGGCGCCCTTGCTGCCGGTGGACATTTGCGACGGACTGGCCGTGCAAGGACATGATGAGCACGCGGCTCATGCCATCCTGGCCATAGTACTTCAGCTTCGCAATCCCTACCTTCTCCTGCTTCGTCTCATCTGCTGCCGCGGCGGCCTCGTTTTCGGCACGCCGCCCGTTTCCGCACCGTGCCTTCTCCTGCTGCAGCCGCATCAACTGGTGCTGTTGCTGGGTCACCATGTAAACCTGGATAGACTTGTGTATCTCCTGCATCACCTTCGCCTCATGGAAGAGAAAAGACTGCTCAGGCAGAGCGTTTGCGTCGGTCACCCGCTCCACCTTGACAGCGATCGGCACCGGCTGGTCGCGCTCCTCTGCGCGGTAAACATCGCCAAAGCCGCCGCTGCCGAGTCGATCGAGAAGGGTGAAGCGGCCGCCGAAGATGCTCTGGGGTTGGTTGCTGCGGCCCTGCTGGTGGGTCTGCTGTGGTTGCTGCGGCGGTGGCGCTTGTTGCTGCAGCTCAGGAGCAAGGGGGGCGCCAGCTATCACCGCGGGAGGCGCGGTGCCGAGCTGTGGATGCGGTCGCACGGGTTGGCTGTCGTACGGATGGCACGGGCGATTTTGATGCGGGTGTACGGCGCTGACTCCAACGCTCATGTTTGGATAAAGTGGTGGCGGTGGTCTTTGAGCCGCTACATCGTTCTGCGCGTGCGCGGCCTGCGCGGTACGGCTCGTCAGTGTCATGTACTGATGTGTGATAGCAGTGTATCCAATGTGAGGGCGTGGGGCGCGGTGTCTTCAAGCGAGCGACAGAACGAAAGAAAAAAACGAAGCGAGGGGAC
The DNA here is from genome assembly GCF_000234665.1 of Leishmania mexicana MHOM/GT/2001/U1103. Taxonomy (NCBI): domain Eukaryota; phylum Euglenozoa; class Kinetoplastea; order Trypanosomatida; family Trypanosomatidae; genus Leishmania; species Leishmania mexicana. The sequence goes on from NC_018331.1 coordinate 728,519, forward strand.
GCCGGCCAAGCGCTTTGTGGGCTACACGAGATGGCGCTGCAGAAGGATGAGGAGAGGCAGAATGGGAGAGAAGGGGGTGGAGACACGCAGAGAGAGAGGGGGGAGATGAGGGCGGGGGGGGGGGTTATAGATGCCTCGGGGAGGCGAGAGTGATGAAAAGCAACGCAAACGGAGCCAGAAAAGGATCACACACTCGACGAGGGCCAACAGAGACGCAAGTTCGTCTCGCGATGAGCCGCAAAACAAGAAAGCCGTGAGGGCAAAGGGAACGTGGGAAGCAAACCGAAGCCAACCACCACCGCACAGATGCAGACGTGGAAGGGCAGTGCCGTGGAGCGCGACAGAGAGAAAGTGGGCGGATCTCTCGTGGCAGGATATTGAACGCCAAGCAGAGTGAGATGACGTAGAAAACAGAGTAGAGGCCAAGAAAAGACGATGACAGTGATGATACGGGTGGCCCCGCATTCAACACAACAGGTTTCGATAAAGACGAAAAAGGTAGCAAGAGAGAGAGAGAGAAAGACACCCCTCCCTCGAAAATATCTGTTCTGTTGTTTCTTTCGTTTTCTGAAGCGAGCGTGTGATTCCGCTTTCGTCCGCTGTTAAACGGCCAGCATTCCGTCGCCAGCGTGAGCAGGTGAAATGGGTGAGAGAAGGGAGAAGGCGAGAGTTCCACGGAGGCCACTTGAGCGAGTCCGGCATATTTGTTGCAGTCCATCTGACCGCTGAGGGCGATATGTGCGTGATTGTGCCGCCTACACGCCGACAGCCATATCCCGCCAGGAATAGAGTGCGTCTCTTTACACAAGAGCACACCGATACACGTATATGCCTGTGCTTGTGTGTGTATGCACGGTGGAGAGTGCGGAGTCACCCGCCCCTCCAGTTATATGTCGCGCCTCACCGTGCCGCCAGTTGCGCTCCTTCGCACTTGGTGTGCAGGATCACGACTCGGCCTATCTGTGGGGCTCTCGACGGATTTTATGCTACGGGCCGTGGATTAGGCATGAATGGTGAGTCACAGAGTGACGTGGCGCCGCGTTGGCTGCATGGCTGTGTGAAGATCGCCTGTCAGGACAGCAGCGATGGCAGAGGCGCCATCCAAATGACGGGGAGCCGCAGCTCCAGCAGAGAAGACAATAAAAAGAAAAGGCGCCTCACACGCGCCGCGCACCGCTCGGTGCTCTGCTGAACCTACACACTATCGGTGGGGCCGTGCCCCCATCGCGTGCCCGTGGTGACACCCCGTCTTCCTGCTGTTCTGCGAGCCCGCGCTCTCTTTGTACCATCTCACCGTCTCATGCTTCTGCTCGCCGTTAAACACATCAGGACCACGGGGCCCATCGTCCGCTCGTCCCGGGAGCGTGCGCTGCAGAGGGTGAGCACGTGTGAGGGCCGTGCTGGAGTGAAGAGGCCGTCGAAGGGCCTCTTTAAGGCCAGCGCAGTGTCGCGGCTCTCTCGTAGCATCATATCCCGCCTGCTGAGTGCGACGCCGCCGATCGTCGAGACGACGACGAGGGTCTGCATCATGTACGCTGTCTGGGCAACACGGGTTGGTTCTGACAATTTGGACAAGGTTTGAGTGCTCAGCAGAGGCCCATGTCACCATCCGCGTCGTCCCCCGGCAGCGGGCGCTGGCGGGAGGAGAAGGGGTTGAAGAAACACGACGAGGGAATGGAAAGAGGGGAGAGAAGCGGCCCTCGCACACGCAGAAGGAACAGGCAACGCAGAGGAGCAGGAGGAGGTTTACTGTACTGCGTTCTTTTCCCTTCGCCTCCTGCTCGAGGAGACGAAGAACACGGGAGAAGGACTTCCTCTCATGCGCACCTCTCGCTCTCTATATCTATATATAGATATATGTGTGACGAGCACCGAGATCGGACCTTCTTGTGCGTTGCGTAGGCGTCCCGGTTTTCTGCGTGCAGGAGGGAGAAAGACGGAGAGGGCATGGGAAAGAACGGAGAACGGGTGCGTGGAATACGCGGCATCGTGCGGGGACTGTCGCCGAGATGCTTCCATTTGCAGTGACCGTCGTGTGACAGTTTTGTCCCTGCGCGCGTGTGCGTACGCACAGGGACAACGGCGCCGACAAGGAGAGGGGGTGCCATGTGCGAGCGCGAGGAAGGGGAGGAAGAAGCAAGAGAGCAACAGCGGCAAGTAAGCGTAAGCGCTTGAGTTGGTGAGAGGGGCGTGCGTACGCCGGCGCAGCACCCAGAGAGATCCTGTCGTGCGCAGCTGAAGTATGGCGGTGGTAGATGGCAGCAAAAGGGAGAGGGCAGCACTCGGCACGAGGGCCGGTGGGCATGCATGCAGGCGTTAAAACTCGCTCGCTTGCACACGCAAAGACGCGCCATACCGCACGGTTACCACCCCCGCACGAGCCCCAGCAGATAGCAAGCTTCCCCTCGCGCAGCTCTGCGCGAAGGCCCTCGAATACGTGAAGTGAAACACCTGTATTGCATCTCCCTTTGTTACTGCTGCTGCTGGGGTGATTTGGCGTGGATGCGTCCCTCAGTGTGGTAGGAATAGGAGTGGTACAAGTCTCAGGAATCGGAAACCGAAAAATAAGAACGAAATAGCGAGAGACGGCGAAGGGGAAAAAGAGGGAGAGCAGTGCGTGCGTGCGTGTGTGTGTGCGTGCGTGCGTGCGTGTGTGTGTGTGTGTGTGTGTGTGTGTGTGGAGGGCGGAGCTCGTGTGTCCATCTCGGCATTGTCTGTCCTCTGTCCTTTTTCCCCCGTCACGGATGCCGCCGCTGATCCTGCGCCTGCTGCCGGCCTCTGCGGTGGGGCAAGGGAGGGAAGGGGTATGGGAGGCGGGGAGACTGGAGACGAGTGTTGCAGAGAGAGAGGCAGGCGGTGGTTTGGTGCCCAGCAGCGGCAGCGGTGAGACCGCCTGTCTCACTCACAAGCGCAACGACAGCGGCCGCAGCTGGAGATTTGTCGGGAAGGAAAACGACAGGGAGGTCGGTGTGATGCTTGGTGGCGACTTCTGCAAGGGTTGCCGCTCTGGCGAAGAGCGCGTTGAAAGATGATCGGTATGGCGGTCATGATGATGGTGCACCCCCTTCTCTCCCCCAGTCGACCTCAGCGGGTGGTTGGCCACCGTAGCAGCACCATTGCGGTGGCTCTCGTCAGACCTGCTAGAGAAGCTGCCGTCCTGCCCGGTGTCGCTAGTCTCTTCCCCTCGATTAACCCACAGCTCCTCCTCTCGCTCGTCATACGATGTGGAGGCTTCGATGTACGGTGAAGTCAGGCGCCGGCCTAACTGCAGCTGCTGCTGCTGTGTCCGCGGCGACCACAGCAATGCCACACCAAACCTCACGCGGAGCAACTGCCGCACCACCACCGACGCCTCCTCGGCAAACAGAAGACTCTTCTGCAGGCAGAAATTCTGTGCCAGCCGCGTCCAGCGCCCCACCAGCATCTCCATCCCCTCCAGATGCGCGCGGAACGTCACAGCGAGGCGGTGAGTCAGTAGCGTCTCTGCCATGTCGTTTGTGGTCATCTCCAGTGCAGCGATCTGGGCCTGTGCGGCGAGCATAGCCTCCTTGGCCTCCCGTCGCAGCTGCTGCTCGTGGAGGACGCGACGCTGAAGCGCAGCAGTGTCGTCGCTGCTGAGGTCGCCCAGTTGACCTTCAAAACCACCCGCTACCACAGCTTCGACTCGCGTTTGTGATGTCGCGTCGCTCCGCTGCCGTGGCGACACTGGCCCACGGCCTTCGCGCGCCAGCGGGTGTGAGTGTACTGACGGAGACGTCGAGGGTGAGGTTCCGCGGCCACCATCACCACCGCCACCGACGCGCAGTTGCGGCGTCGTGGATAGTCGGCCGGCGAAGTAGTCCCAAAGCTGTAGATCCGAGTCTCTGTTGGGGTTCCTGGTGCCGGCTGCAGCGGCACCATGTCGGCGATGCCTATCATTGTCATCCCCTGCTCCGGCCTCCCCGCTCTTGTGAGTCGTGGGCTCCTGAGACTCGCCCTCCATGGGTGGGGGTCGACGGTATGCCTCCCATATGGCTGTTTCGATCACAGCCGATATCGAACGGCGGCCGTCTTGATCCAGTGGAGGTCGAGACTGCACCACAGGAGCGGCAGCGCGGCGACTTGTCTCATCCTGACGGGACAGCCTTGTGTCTTCCGCACCGCTTCCGTCGTCTGCTCGAGAAGCACTGCCAACTTCACGATGATGATTGCCGCTAGTGCTTCGCGCATGTCGAGGTGCAGGAGAGAAGGGAAGTAGCACTGCTGCCGTCGTTGCTGCAGGCGCTCGAGTGCCGAGCACGGCGATGCCGTCGCTTGCTCTGGTGTGGCTTCCAAAGACGCTGTTATCACCATCTTTACGGCCAGCCGTATTGGAGGTTCTGTCATCGTACTTGCCGCGTGTTCTGCGCTGCGGCGACGTCAGTTCCGGTGGCGACCACTCCCTGCTCCGTGACCGGTGCGGTGCTCGGCAGGATGTATCACGATGGGCCCTCACTGATGCAGCGTGCAAGCTCCCGGGCAGCCGATCATGATGATGGTATAACCACCGGCGGGGGTCAGCCACAGCAGCCAAGCGATCCGCGGCCTCCTCCACAACGCGGGCGGATGGAGACACCGACAACCTCAGAGGCGACCAGTGTGGCTGCACGGGAGAGCGAGGCGAGTACACCACACACCCATCGTCGGCATCTGACATCCCATGCATGTTTGATGGGCTCGTAGACGGGACATCATACAGGTGTCTCTCCCGCAGTGACCGTGGCGAGACTTCAGGCTTCGCTGGCATGCTCACCGCTGACATCGCTGAAGACCTCACGCTCATCAGTTGCCGTTCCACGTGCGCCAGCTCTTCGAGCAGCACGTGGCGCTCTCGCGGCGCCATTACTTCGGAAAACGGCAGCGGTGACCTCTCCTGTTGCAGACATGTCTCAGCCGCCGCGAGACGCACGGCGCGCCCGTCCCGCTGCAGTAAATCCTCCAGTGCCTCCAGCAGTTGACTCAGCACCTTCTCCTGTATCGATGGCGAGAGGGACGTGAGAGGCATGCGAGCAGCGTCCATGAAGGGGTTCAGGTAGCTCTGTCGCTCCTCTGCTGCACCGTAGGCGTGCAACCGCTGCTGCTCCTGCCTCTGTCGCGCCACAGACGACTGGATCGACTGCATACGCTCACAGGAGCGAACCACCTTGCGTGCCATCAGCTCTAGTAGCAGCTTGTACTCGCGGACTGCGTTGACGTAGGCAGCAGTGCGGTAGCGGATCACTGGTGTGTGGTGGCAGCGTTCAAGGACCTTCTGTGACGTGGCGTGCGTGTCCCCACCAACGGCGATGGCGCAGGGGCTGCACAGGGTGAGCAAGCTCACCGGCGGCGCATCTGCGACTCGTGCAAAGAATAGCGCAGGCGCCTCAGGCCAGGTGGAGGCGGGTCCACCTTTGCACCACGCCTCGCACATCCAACACAAGGCAGCCGAGGAAGGCACAGACAAGGCAGCAGTTGCCTGGGGCAAAACGGCGGTAGCAGCGCCAGCAGCTCTGTGTGGTGTCGAAGACGGCGTGAAGCCGACTGCGGAGGGGCGGCACAAACCAGCGTAACCGGCAACGTGCCGACCGCCACCTGGGCCAGCGACAACAGCCGCACGGGCGTTGTGGCTGCCATAGCGCGGCGGTGTCCGCGGTTGCGGGCTCGCGTCGAGCGCACTCTCCGAGGCAACGTGGGGTGAGTGCAGCCATGCGGTATGTCGGTTCGACTGAGGTGCCGCATGACGTTTATCGCCGAGGATGTTTGCGGACATGCGGATCGGGGAGGTGTAAGGCGGTGCGTGACCGCGACCGTGCAGCGCAGCGGTCGAGTGTGTGAGAAGCGTAGGGGCGCGTGCCGGTGATGCTATAGCGGAGCTGGACGGTTTTCCCCGACGCTCGCGCTGCGCCGGTGGTGGTGACGGCGCATCACTGGAGATCTCTGAAATAAACGCTGCCGCGTACCTCCGCCTCGGCGGCGATCGACCCTGGTACGCGAATGCCGCGAGGTCTACCGTAGCCGCTGCTGCGGTGTAGTGAACAGATGGCATGGATAAAGCAAAGCTCTGATGTGCCCAGCCTCCTTTTTCTGCAGCAGGTGAACCAGGGGTTTGGTGACGAGGTCACCAAACAACAACAACAAAATCCTTTTTCGTGTACGCTCAGATACACCAAAGCACACCTTGCAGACACACTCGGACGGCCAGTCGACTTGACGACCCCACTGCGACCGACAGCTAACCGTGTGTCGATGATGGAATGGTGCGCATGCGTCAATAATGCAAGGTCATAGAAAGACGGAGAGAAGAAAGTACACAAGTAATTTTCTTTGCCAAGAACATCTATTTCGAGGCACCATGAAGTGCGAGAGGGCAGGATGAAAGGCGTCGTTGCGATATAGACGGCAAAGGGCGGAGAGGGAGAGAGGCGGTGGGGGCACACACGGTTCAACAGCGAAACGTTTTATTTTTTTTTTCTTGGCGTGAGGATGAGGCACAAAATACATACGCGGTCACATGGAAAAACAGACGGTGGAGGGCTCCGAGCTGGCGGAGAAGTGGTCCGGGGTGATGCTCCCCTCGAGCCGCCTTCTCTCTTGCTCCCTTCTCTGCGCTTGACGCTCTGTCAAGCGACATGGAGTAGACACCGCAGCCGCCGCTTCACCATCACCACACGAGCCGTCACGTCGTTTGATCGCCTCGTCTCGCTCCAGCCACATTCCTTCGCGCTACTGCGCGCACCGGGCAAGGCAAGAGGCGGTGTTCTCCCCTCGTTTTCTGCTCGAGTAGTGGTGCGCAGTGGGCGGGACAGGGGGTGGCAGAGCCCCATCCACTCGCTCCTGCGTTGTGCTCCTTCTCTCTGGGTCGGTGTGTGTGAGCGGCCGGAGGAGGAGGAGGAGGAGGAGGAGGAGGTGCGGGTGTGGGTATGCGTGGATGGGCATCCGTTGGCGCAGAAAATGTCCCCTTCTTAGATGTAACGAAGCGGAAGCGCGCAACACACAAGTGCACGCAGAGCACTGCGAAAGATGAACGACGGAAATAAATAAACGAAGTGACGGCGAAAGCCTCCAGCGAGACTTGTCTGCCTTCCGTCTCCCCCTCCACACCACGAACAACACCATGGGGTCTTTCTCCGTGCTCGGCGCACATGCCCCATCCCCGTGCGTCCCTCTCCCTACACGAAACCAGCACCTCACCGCACGACAACTGTATCACACAGAACGACGAAGTAACGAGAGGTGAGCGGCAGACGGATACCCTAGCAGGCGGACAAGGAGCGGGCTCCGCAGCTGCTCCGTGAGAACCGCAAGATACGCGCGAGAACCAAGGCAGCCATAGGCGCGAAGAAAAGATAAAGACATATATATATATATATATATATATTGAAAATAATCTTATATATATATATAAAGATGAGCGCTCCGGTAGTCACCACAAACGTGTGCGTGAACGCCCGCCGTGCACAACGAACAACCACACGCGCCGTGGCGCGGCAGGGGGGAGGAGAAGGGGGGGCGCCGAATATAAACGTGGAAAAAAGAGCACAAAGAAGACATGTAAAATAAGCATACCTTTGCTTTTTCTCTCTCTCCACTCACTCAGCGGCCGAGAGACGGCGTGCACACGTGCGGCACCTCTGCTGCCCGCTGTTGTGGTCACCTGTGTCTAACGTGTGCCTCTCCCCCTCCCCATCTCCTGCCATACAAGTTCAGCCACACTCTACACACACACATGAACGGCCCCCTGTCACACGCCCCCCCCTTCATCGCGTGGCGCCGCCAACCTTGGGGTGGCGCAGGCTCCCCCATCAGTTGGCAGTGTGAGGGCCCGGTGGGATACACTCAAGTCGCGCGGACACGTTGCCCATCATGTGGATGGCACAAGCGTGTTCACTCTTGCAGGTCGCTCCGACGCAACATCATCCAGGGCCGGCCCGCCGACATCCGTAGCGATGTATCGCTCTGACCCCCCGCGCGTCGTGGGTGCTTGGCCTTGTCGTCACCAGAAGTGGTTCGGCAGTGGCAGGGGTAAGAGGGGGAGGCTCTGCTTAGCTTCCCCACAGAGTCGGGGTGTACTGGGCCCGTGAGGATACCACGCACTGAGGTGTTACCCCGTCCTCCAGGACCACAGAGAGAGAGACAGGCAGACGCGCAGAGGAAACGGCATATTAAAAAAAAAAGACCACGAAGAGAGGTGCGTGGTGGTGCTGTGTGAGACAGACACAACGCAAGACCTTAAGTTTCTCTCGCAGAGCGTGGCAGCCAGGAGTACAGAGACAGGAACACACACAGGAAAGGGATGAGGAGGGGGGGATGAAATGCAGCGGCGTCGGATGCGTGCTTTTTTCCGACTTTGCAATGTTTTTTTTTTTGCTTTCTGTCTTGCTCCAGTGGCGGTGGTAATCATCTATACACAATCCACAAGCGTGGGCACACGTGGAGAACTGCTTCGGCAGAATGCCCCACTCAAACTTCAAAGGAGACGTGATTGCGAGAAGCGAGAGAAAGACAAAGAGCAGCAACGCCAGGTCGCTTCACAAATTTTCGAGTCTGCCTCCCTGTGGTTCCGACACCCCTCACCTCCCTCTCGATCAATCCTTCGTTACCTTTCTCGTGCATGCACACATACCTTGTTCCACCCGTGCGAAGGCATCGACCCTTCACCATCACCGTCATCGCATGGCGGACCGTTTCGCCATCATTAAACACTCACTGACAGGGGCGATGAACGGCGAAAAAAAAAGAAAGAAAAGCAACGGAGAGAAAAAGTAGCCCGTCGCCTTCATTCAACGTCAGCAGCTTCATCGTCATGGAGCGGGCCAACCGTCACACACAAACGCACACGAGGAGATGGGGATAGGAACAGAGAAACACGCTTGTCGATCGAAGATCAACAAGCAAGAGCGAGATGTAGAATGCGTGCGTGCGTGCGAGTTAGTGAGGGAAACAGGAGGGGACGCTGAAAAGGTAAAACACACGAGGCAGCACCTCCTCTATCACCAACGACAAGCAGCAAGAAGAAAAGAAAACCATGGGAAGACACACACAGGAGGTGGTGGAGGGGCCTTGATGACGCTGTGCAGTATACGAAATAATAATAAAACATTTTCGAAATGCAATGGAAGCGAAACGCGGGAAAAGGGAGTTCAGATAGGGGAAGGGGGCGATGAGCACAAACCGGCACACGCACACACCAAGACACAAACATCTAATCAAGACCGGCAAGACGAGTGGGGGGAGGGGAAAGGCTGTGACGCAGCAGAGGAACGTGGCACCCAGTGAAGAGGCAGCACGGAGAGAAGCGTAGAAAGCTGGAATCGAGAGAGAGACACAGGGACAGAGAGAGCTCAACTTCAGAAAAAAAAAACGAAAAAGATATGCTGGCGAGACGATGCGTTTGATGGACAACAAAATTGGGACCCGCCCCAACTGTATGGATATGTCAAAAAAGGGGAGGCACACACGCGCGCGCGCTCATCAGTCACGGCAACGACCACAACAACGACATCAACCGACCCACACACACACACCCACCCACAAGTGGAACGCACATACATGGCAAAACACACAGACTGAGGAACCCAGCGTGGCAGCAGCCCTTGCATTTCCGTCCTCCGCTTTGCGCGTGTCTTGTCCATTTCGTCCTGAGCGCTGCAGAAGGGCCACGGAGAAAGTGAGGACCGAGGAGAGAGAGGGAGGGGGCTGAAACCGAAAAGATGGGAAGCCCTGAGCCCGTCAGCTGACCCGCCGTGTTCGCCACACGGTGAAACGCTTGATGGCCGTATGGCGGAAGAGAAAAGGCGGGGTCGGAGGGTGTCTCATAAACCCGTCTAGGGTAGCGGTATGGGCGACGCAGAAGAGCACGACGACACGTTCTCGTCGTGCTGCTTCGAAATATGGGAGTTATCGGAGGTGTCGCGGGTCTGCTCGCCGCTGTCCTCGGCACCCGGCGACGACGACGCCGCACGGCTGGCTTGGGAGAGGGAGGATGTCGAGGGTCGAGGAACAATAATACGCTTCAGAGTGCGGGCGTCGCGGCGGTGCTTGGGCTGCGAAGCTGTAGGCTGAGTCAAGGCATCCGCGCCAATTGTATGCACAGGTGCGTTGACCGTTCTGCCGCACAAGCTGACCGCGTTCAAGGTACCAAAGCTCGTGTTATAGTCCTGCTTCGGCAAGGAGATGGCAGCCGCGTTCGCTTTGAGGCTGACTGATGCCGCAGTCGAGCCTGAAGCCTTCGGACGGATAGTGGACGCTACAGACGTGCCAAACGGCTGCCGATGTATTGAGCTGCGCGTTGGCACTACTGCCGACCGCATGTGTCGCGGTACTATAGAGATGGGCAACTTGCTCGGGCCTGCACCAGTGCTCGCCACCGCTGTCGATGGCTGCTGCTGCGCCTGTGTCTGCGAAGGCGGCTGGTAGTGCGGTTGCACCGGCAGCGGCACCGTCACAATCGGTATTACCTCCCTGCCGATCGCGCTGATGGACGAGCCGGCGGTCATCAGCGGTGGTGAAATGCCACGGGGAGGGCCGGTGCGCTGATACATCGCTGATGTCTTTGGCGACATAGTCGGAAAGGCGCTTCTATGCGGGCTGCGCACAGCCCCTGCACTCACACCATCCGTCGACGAGCGCAGCGAGTTGGCGTTTTCTGCCCCTGGTACAACTGCATTGCGCGGCGACCGCGACACAGCCTGCAAAGGGGTGCTCACAGATGAGCCCGAGGTGGCAGCCGGGTAAGGCGGCGTGGCGGAACCTGACTTGTTGGACCCGCCCATGTTGAAGTTGCTGTCCAGACGACCTCTGGTGCCGACGTTTGTGAGGGGAGCGGTGGCCGAACCGGAACACTTCGCTCCCGCAGCCGCATTGAAAGAGATGTTGGTTCTCACCGACGAGGGCGGGGGTCGCGGCGACGGGCCAGGCGATGTGCTGTGGTGCTTCAAGCTCAGCGACTTCACCCTGACGCTGCTGCTGCCGCTGTTGTGAGCCGAAGCCCCGTGCCGTCCGCCTTCCCCGTAAGCCTTATTAGGCAGTGTGAAAGCAGGCGTTACTCCTGCTGGTGCAGCGGCGGCAATAGCCGGCAGCGGCGATGACACACTACAAGTAGGTGGGTGGTCCAACAGCAGCAGCGACCTCCGTGGCATGTGCAGGCCCGGCGGCTGCGATGCAGCTGTGCAACCCGCCTCCTCTGTCGTCGTCTCCGATAGAGCGTGGCTGTTGCTGCCGGAGAGGCGCACAAGGCCGTGCGTCGGCTGGTAGGGGAGATGCGGTGACGGATGGAGCACCGCCGACAGTGGCGGACTCGCGATCGTGTCGGGATTTGCAAGGCGCTCTTTCTCCTGGGAAAGTGACAGCTCGTGGGAGCGAGCAAGAGTGGCAGGCAGGCGCGATATCGTCATGGAGTTCATGGGGGCCACAGGGGTCGATTCTTCAAGTGGTGGGCACGCCGGTGCTGTCGCGGACGTTGCCGCTACTGGTACCGGCCCTGGCTTTTTCGCGGCGCGCCGCGACGCTGTCACAGGTAGTGATGCGGAGCCCCGCACGTCAGAGACGTCGGACCGCGGTGCCGACTTGAGCCGGTCCACCGACGCCGTCACCATGGCGAATTGGCTCGCTGAGGAGGACGCCTGACACACATGCGTTGGTGCGGTCGGCGTCGACGCTGGCGTCGCTGACACTGAGGCTCTTGCCGTCGGTAACCCACGTGCTGATCTGCCGACAGCAGATGTGGTGCATGTTGATGGAGGCGCCATGTGAGGCCGCGAATCCACCGTGGACGGCGGCGCAGCGTTGCGCGTGCCACCGAAGAAGCCGCTGCAACTGTTCGCGCTGCTCAGCTGCGCGCGCGAGAGGGGGACGGTGCTGAACAGTTCATGGGAATTCTCATCTGATTCGACAGCTAGCACAGCAGGCGGGGACGCGACAGAGCCCTCTGTGGTGGATCGTGGGCCCATGAGAGACGACGGCGACCGCGCAGAAGGCGAAAGCTCGCGCGGACTGTATAGCCCGTCGCTCAGCTGCGATGACCGGGGTTTGTGCTGGGACGGCGGCAGCGGTGTCCCGAAAGCAGCGGCGAAGGTTCGCTGCCCTCTCTTCACCGGCACATTAGCGAGGGTCGACCCCGGTGGCGCCTCCAAACCTCGCCACTCGCTGCTTGAAATGCTCAACCGCGCATTTGACCGGCTCATCATGACAGGTGACGATACCCCAGACGTGTCACCTGTCGATGCCTCCACAGGCGGGCGGCAGCGCGCGGGGCTGCGGTAGTCAGTGGCGCGGGGACTACCATCTGAGTTGTACAAGCTGTTGAGGCAGTTCTCGTTCGTCGGCGACGCAATGGAGTCCCGGAGCTGCACGTTCGGTGACGCAAGCGAAGAGTCGCCGTCATCTATATTGTCGCCGCCGGCCCCGTCGGGATCGCTATCCCTCACAAAGGCCAGCGAAGTCGCCAGCGGTGATCCCGCCTGCGTGCGGCCGTGGTCGGCCTCGCCGCCAGCACCGTCGCCAGCGGTCTCTTTACTGCGACCTTTCGTTGCGCTGCCGACACCGAGGAGCTTGTCACCCACATCCGGGCTGTCTCGCACAACCACCGACTCTGTTTGCCTGCCCATGCCCACCGCCGTGACGCCGCGCTGGAGGGGCGACGTATAACCTAGAGGCCCGTCGGAAGACAATGACTGCTGGCGAGGAGTCTTTGTCCCTGTCGCCGCTGCCGGCAGAGGGAGTGTTTTCGGCGACACCACAGACGGCCCGAGCCGCGGGGTGGCCGCCATACCTGCCTCACCCTCCTTGGCGGAATTCTTGTGCGACCTGGAGCCAAGCGCCGTGACAGGGTTGCGAGGAGAACGGCCAGCCGCGGAACTGCCCCGCAGCGCTCCGGCACGAAACGCCTGCTTCGGTGGCGTGGAGATGTTGTCTGAGAGGCAGATGCTGTGACCCAGAGACGGCCCAGTCACCGATGAAGCCTTCACCGTCATCCTCGGTGATCGCGTGATGGCCGGAGAGAGAGTCTCCAGCAGGCGGCATGCCGTGGCTGACGAGCGTGGCGGTGTGCGATTTGGTCTCTTGGCAGCACTGGGGCCGAGCTGAAGATGCTGATGGGGGCTCTTCAGCGGACTCGACACATTTAGTTGGGTACCGCCACCGCCCGTTGCACCGCTGCCACAGCCGTGCTGTGAACCGGAGCTGGTTCCCTGGTGTGGCGTTATCCTGCGGTTCTTGCCAGCCGGAGACATGGAGCGACCCGAGAGCCTCCCACCTGATCGCCCGCTGCCGCGCTGCCCGCTCTTCGACGAGAGCGGCGCTGCGTCATGGTCAGGAGCTAGGGTCGACGCCTTGAGGCGGTGGAGAGCAAGCTGCGACACGAGCGCCGCGCTCCGTGTGGAGGTGGAGTGGTGGCTATTCACGCACGGGCGTTGGTGCGGCACCTCCTTGGTCACCACCGCCGTTCTCCACAACAGACTCCTGCTGTGATGCCTGCCACCACTTTTCACTACCGGCACGCTGGCCGCCCGCCCGCGAACTTTGGCAGCCTTGGAAGCCCGCTTTTTACCCAGCGACGTCGTGGACGGCGCAGAGACACTAGGCGCAGCGAAGCTGTTCGTATCCTCGGCTGTTGCCGAAGTCGCTGAAGTGGTGGCGGTAGCCTTCATGGCTGCGGTGTCCCTGGGAGTGCCAGCGGACGCCTGGCTGCCAAAGTGTGACGAGGAGCCAGCGGCTGGTGACGCCTCTGCTGGCCCTGGAGCGGGGGCGACCTCCGCATTTGTGGAGGCCTCTAAGCGGCTACCCGCCATCTTGTTGCCACTCGCTTCAGCGCTTGTGTGATTTTGGTGATGGTGCCTGTGCGAGGAGCAGCCGTTCTTCGCGTCGGCGGTGATGTGCTCGAGCGTGTTGTGGCCGCTGCAGCCAGTAAGCCGCGGGCTCGTGCTGTCTCCAGGAACCGCAGCTCTGGGTGAGTGGCGGCACTGTTGACGTTCCTCGGCAGCTGCGTCTGCCTGTCGCTGTCGCTCCTTGCGAGCGACGCGGACTCTATCGAAGATGGGCAAAGCCAGTGCCTCGGGTGCTGTCATGCGCTCATCTGGGTTGTATGTGAGGAGCCCCTTCAGCAAGTGAAGAAAGTCACGGTCATCTTTAAACATGTCGCGTATTGGCGTCAGTCGGCACTTCGAAAATCGAATAACGTCCGGGGTGGACAGGAAGTCGCCGCGCGAGTTAAAGTACTTGCTCGAGTACTTGGAGTGTTTGGAGAAGGCCTCCGGCAGGCGCCCAATGCGGCGGTCCATCATGTGCAGGTGAGTCAGGTCGTCGCGGCTTTCGAACAGGCGGTGGCCGATGGCCACCTCGTAGAGGATGCAGCCTATACTCCACACGTCCGCCGCGTAGTGCCACTTGTTGCCCAGCAACACCTCCGGTGCACGGTATGGACGCGTGGAGATGAGGTCAGAGTCTAGCTTGTCCATACGCCAGAGTGACGCACTCCCAAAGTCGCAGACAACCCACTCGTCACCCATCGAATTGTCGGCGACGTTTCTGTCGGCGATGAGGATGTTCTCCGGCTTGAGGTCGGTGTGCACCATATGGCACTGGAAGTGCACAAAGGCCATCGTCTCCAGCAAGTCGTAGCTGAACTCGAGCAGCTTCTCATACGTGACGACGCCGCGGTTGACGCCAAGGCGCCGACTTCGCAGACATGGTCCGTGCAACGGCATAATGAACACGGGGCATTCCTGCCAAACAAAGCACTCGTACATCTTCGACACACGCGCGCTGCGGTTCTTGTCGTGCTCGTGCAGCACAATCAGCATCTGCTTCTCGTACTTGGCGTCGCTGCTGTACTCCTTCTTTATCACCTTCATCGCCAGCGGATTGCGTCGCTGATCTTTGATCGGTAGCTGCAGGTCAATGACGCGGTACACCTTCGAAAAGTTGCCAGAGCCGATGGAAGTGACGACCTCGTAGTGGTTCTTCACCAGTGCCCCCTTATCGAGTCGAATATGCTCCCCCCGTGACGTCATCCTCTCCTTCTTGTCAGGGGAGGAGGAGGAGGAGAAAAGTGGTGGCTACGCCTGAGCTGAGGAAGAGGACACGTTCACAGAGCGGAAGGAAGTGGCCAGATGCGACACTGCAACCCAATTCAAAGGAATTGGGCACCGCTGTCAGGGATGTCGTCCTCACCCCTGCAGCTCAACGAAACAGAACAAAAGAAAATAAATCTTGTACACCGCTGTTGTGGCTGCGTGCTCCTCAATACTTTTCTCCCTTCGCCAGTGTGGGCAAGAGAGAGAGGATGCACGAGGAGGGGGGAGGGGAGGACGCAAGAAGTAGTTGAAGAGTATGCGTCAGTCCACGTCGGCAGACAAGTGGGAAAAAAAGGGAGCAAGGAAGCGTAGAGGTGAATGCGTGTGCGTGCATGTATCTGCTGTGCGTGAGGTGCCTGCGCTCTTTTCACGTGACGATACACGCACACACACACACACACGTGCACACGAACATGCGCACATAGGTACGCGTAAAACGCACCACACCCCACCACCGGAAGAAAAAGAGGGATGCGCCGATTCGGCGCCAGCAGTGAGGGGGCACAACGGAAAATAGACCCCCGATAAAAGCGAGAGCGCGAGAGGGGCGGCGGAAGAGACACGAGTGTCGCTGCAGCCGCCCCTCTCGCTCTCGCTCCTTCGGTGTGTGCGTGTGTGTGCGCCCGGCTGAGGAATCCCATTTTACATCCCTCTGTGCACCCTGGGGGGCAGGCGATGTGGTATGAGAGAGATAAGGAAAACGCGCCAAGAGCGGCATTTTCCTCTCGTGCGTCACACCCGTAGTGTAAGAGAGAGCCCGCAGCTCGCATTGCTGGCATTTCCTTTGCCGTTGTTTGTGTGCGCGTTGCTGTATGGATGGCGCTCCTTGATTTATTCGAAATAAACTGTCGAGCATTCCTCATCTTTTCCCGCGCCTTTACCGTTCCACCTTCCGCGGAGCTGGACCCTTACGTGCTCGTGTGTGTGTGTGTGTGTGTGTGTGTGTGTGTGTGTGTACGTGTGCTTCGTTGCGAGAAGGTGGAAGGGGGAGGGGTGCACTGCCTTGACGCCTTTTTTTAGTAGCAGCATTTTTTTTTGCGTTGACACAGACACACACACTCACACACATACGCGCACGCGAGCGGGGAGAGAGAGAGAATGGGGGGATGAGGAATGGGGTGAAGGGCAAAAGGATGAAGTCTGTGCGAACCACAAAATAGATATCGCGCTAGCATGAGGAGAGCGGCTAGCGAAAAAAAAAAATAATAATAATAATAATAATAATAATAATGATAGTAGTAGTAATAATAAAGATAATGATGATACGATAAAACAGAAGCGATGAAGAGAAAGCAAAGGTCGGTGATGGGGGAGGGAGGGGGAAAAAACGAAGCAAGCAACCGGTCCGTGCTTTGTGTGTGTGCGTGTGTGTAGAGGGGGGAAAAGGGGGGGACGGCGAATTGCAGATTCCTCCTTACTTTTTTGTGTGTGTGGTTTTTCTTCATGAAGGTGCCCACACCGACACACACACACACAACACGCACACAGTCGCACGCCAGCAAACGGGCAGAGGAAGCGGAAAGGAGGTGTGCTGAAGCAACGCGAACGCGAAAAACGACAGACACGGAGGAGACGACGGGTTGATGGGGAGGGGGGGTAGGAGATATCGAAATAAAGTGAGAGGAGGAGGTGGAGGTAGAGGAGGAGGAGGAGGAGGTGGAGGTGGAGGTGGAGGTGGAGGTGGAGGTGGAGGAGGAGGGACGAAGATAAAGACGAAGGCGGAGGGAGGCACTCAACTGTCGATGTAAGAAAGAGCGTGAGTGAGAGAGAGCGAGAGAGCAGCATTTCTTCTTTTCCCAAGCTCAGAAGGCAGCAACAGCAACAGAAAAATCGACAGGCACACACACACACACGCACACACACACAGTGAGAAACTAGAAAGTAGCTAAGCAACCTAAGAAAAAAAAGCATGAGAATCGCAAGTAGCGAAGAGAGGAGCGTAAGCACGTCGTTTTGAAGTCTTTTTTCGTTGTTGTTTCGGTGGTAGGTCCGCCTCTGGACGTGCATGTGTGTGTCGTGAATGGCTTGGTCGGCGAGATGGGGAGAACGGGGAGAGCGGGCGGGCGGGAAAACCACCGAACAGCCACAGAAAAAAAAAACAGGCAGCCGCCATTCATGAAGAGCGTGCAGGAAGCGTGGCATCGCACCTTCCGTGACACGCATGCGCCAACGACGTCCATATGGACGTCCGAAAAAAAAAAAACGCAAACTGAGAGAGTCGCTGGTGACAGTGCCCCCCTCCCTCCCTCCCCCACTGCGGGTCGTGAATAGAGCTCACACACGACATACCAAAAAAAAAATAAACATACGCGACTCAACACAGAAAAAAAAGGATGCGCAACGTCATCTTCCGTTTCCCGAAACCGGCAAGCACCCGCAGCGCGCCCCTCATGCAGCAAAGCAGCAGCGAGACGAAGTCAGCCACGCGTCTACACTCAGGAAGAACACACGCCACCAACTCACTCATGACCGCAGAGTGGTCACCACTTCCCGTACCGTTTTCCTTTCGCACCCCTCCCCTTATACCCCTCGCGCACAACGCTAGGGCTTCTCCTTCGCTGCCGGGCCGTCGCCCGGCACACCGCTGTATGTCCTTCTCGCAATCACACACGCCGAGCACAGATCCTCACAGCGATCACTCGTGGACCAAACATCGCGGCAAACATGTCACCGAGATCACACACACACACACGCACATACACCTGATCCGAGACCACACGCCATCCCTACAGATGAGCCGTCTCCACGTACTTCGGCACAGCAGACTTCAGCGCCTCGCTCGCCTTCGCCGCAAACCGCTTCTGGAAGCTTGCCTGGAACATCAAGACCAGCTCCTCGGTCGTCTTGTTGAACGCCTTTACATCCTTCCACGCCTTGCGCGGGTCCAGCAGCTGCTCCGGCACGCGCGCGCACCTCTTCGGGATCTGCAGGCCCCAGCCCGGGTACACGCCGTACTCCTCCTTGTCCAGGCTGCCGTTGTGAATCGCGTCGATCACGGCACGCGTCACCTTCAGCGGCATCCGCTTCGCGCCGCGGTCCGCGCGCCCGCCAGCGTAGCCGGTGTTCAGCAGCCATACGCGGGCGTTGTGCTCCGTCATCTTCTTCGCCAGCTGCTCGCCATAGAATGTCGCGTGCCGCACAAGGAACGGGCCGGCGAAACACGACGAGAAGATCGGCTTCGCCACCGGCGTGCTGCCCACCTCCACGCCGGGCACGTTCGCCGTGTACCCCATGATGAACCAGAACATCGCCTGCTCCGGCGTCAGCCGCGCAACCGGCGGCATCACGCCAAACGCGTCGTTCGTCAGGAAGATCACGTTGCTCGGGTGCCCGGCAACCGCGTGCGTCAGCGCGCCGGGGATGTGCTCCAGCGGGTACGCAACGCGCGTGTTCTTGGAGATGGACTCGTCGTTGAAGTCGATCTCGTGCTTCAGCTTCTCCAGGGTGCAGTTCTCCGCCACGGAGCCGAACCTCACAGCGTTGTAGATCTCCTCCTCCGTCTTCGGGTTCAGCCCGATCGCCTTCGCGTAGCAGCCGCCCTCAATGTTGAACACGCCGCGGTCCGTCCACACGTGCTCGTCGTCGCCGATCAGCATCCGTTTCGGGTCCGCGGACAGCGTCGTCTTGCCCGTCCCGCTCAGCCCGAAGAACACAGTCACGTCGCCCCTCTTGCCGACGTTCGCGGACGCGTGCATGCACAGGTGGCCCTGGCGCGGCATCAGCTCGAACATCACCGTCAGTATGCCCTTCTTCATCTCGCCAGCGTACTCCGTGCCGAGGATCACCTCCTCGCCCGTCTTGAAGTTTAGCGACACAGACGTCGTCGACGTGACCCCGGGCACCGACGGGTCTGCCGAGTGCTCGCCGGCGTTGTAGATCGTGTACTGCGGCTCGCCAAAGTTCTCCAGCTCCTGCTGTGTCGGGCGGATCAGCATGTTGTGCATGAACAGCGCGTGATACGGCCGCGCCGTGATCACACGCACCTTCAGGCGATAGCGCTCGTCGTGCCCGGCGAAGCAGTCCACGATGAACAGGTGGTCGCGTGAATTCAGGAAGTCCATCGCGCGCTTCTTCACCTTTGCAAACGACTCCTCGCTCAGCTTCACGTTGACACTGCCCCAGTCCACGTTCTCGCGCACGTCATCCGTGTCCACCACACGCTTGTCTCTCGGCGAGCGGCCAGTCTTCGCGTATGATAGCACGCACAGCGCGCCGCGCGCGCTCAGCTTCGAGTCCTTCTCGAGCTTCAGCGCCCACTGCACCAGCTCGGGGGCGGTGAGGTTGCGGTGGATGATCGGGGCCATGGTTGATCACCTTCGCGAGGTGGTGTGATTAGGTAGGTGGGGGAGGGGCAAGGGGCGCACTGTGTAAAGGCGGCTATGGTGATGGCTCACGTGCGTAGCAATCACGAGAAAATAGAGGCGAGCAACGGGGGAGGGGATGGGGTAAAAGCAAGGACAGGAAGCGAGCGAAGTGCCAAGGACGTGACACGGGGAGTGCAGGTCTTATAGAGTTGCCTGTGTGTGTGTGTCTGTTTGTGAGTGCACGTGTCCGCCAAGGCGCGTTGAGGAAGGGGGGGCGATGGCGACAAGATAGGGGGATGAGAGTGAAAATAAGATGCAAGAGCAACAACAAGTGAATATAGCAAGTGCTTGGGAGATGTCAGCGGTGAGATACACTGGGCGCGGGTAGTGTTCGATGCAGCGTTGTTGTTGTTGGCGTGTGTAGCGCCGATGGTAGAGGTGGAGAGAGACACTGTGAGGTGAGTGGGGGTGGAGCGCTGGAAGGAAACGCAAGGAAGAAAGGGAGGAGCATTATGGAGAAATTCAAGCATGATAGGGGAGCGTTTTGGCAAGGTGTGGAGTGTGGCATCGGGTCCTAGTCGGAGACAGATGATAGGGAAGGGCGGGTGGGCGGCGGGTTAGGGGACAAAAACATCCCTGATAAGCAGAGTCTCTCTATACAGAGGACGCGGTGAGGCGCACTTCTGAGGAGGCGTGAGGTGGTGATACCTCAGCACCACTGTCGCTTGGACGGAAGGCCCCTTTCTCATATACGCAAGCACACAGTGGCGACTGAACTCGAAGGAACCCTCCTGCGCTTCCATCCACCCACCCGCTGAGCGCACAACAAAGCGCGCAGCTCGTCGGGGGACGTTCAGCCTCCGTGGGCCACATGCAACCTAACGCACTCCATCCCCTAAACCCAACCGCTCTCCTTTCCAGGGTAGTTGTCTTCTTGATGATCGTATGTTGTTTGTTGCTTCCGTAGGTGTGTTCGCGTGGTGCCTCGTTGAACTGTGAGATGCTCACCAAGCACCACCACCACCACCACCACCAACACCGCACCACACCACTTTAAAAGTAACATCTTATTATATCCATGTACCCTTCTGTTGGCATGCGTAGATGCGTGCATGCGTGTGTGTATGGGTGTGATGTTCTGCACATTGCCGCAAACTCTGGTGCCCTTTCTTTCTCTGAAACACGAGAGAAAGAATAAAAAGGGGGTGGGGGGCCATGGTCCGCTCTACCTTGTACGCCAGTGCTCGTGCGTGTCTGGGTGTGTGTGTGTGTGCGCGCGCGCATAGGGGCATGGTGCTCGCTTCACTATTTTTCGCTTCGCGTGCTCCGTCCTTCTCTCGGTCCTTCGAGCAGCGTCCGCGTTGCTTGCATCTACCTCGACCCGTGATGGCCTCGCTTGCCCTTTCTCTCTGCACCTCCGCGGCATTATCCATATCTTCGAGGGGAGAGAGAGGGGGAAGGGGGTTGGGGCGGGCAGTCGTGAAGCAGGCTGTTCGCCACGACACTGCTCAGCCAGAGGAGGTGCACAGAGACAGACGGAGACAGAGGGGCACGCGAGAAGATCACAAGCACAAGCCAAAGAGGTGCGCGCAAGACCAGTCGAGCAGCAGAGGTCTACTGTCTTCCGCTGCACGGTCTCATACCCGCCCGTAGAAACACACACACAGAGAGAGACACACCCACGTATACAGGCAAAGTACATAGACGTCCACACACCCCAGAATCAGCCATTCCGTACAGCACCAGCAGCAGCATCGAGTTTTCTCATTTTCTTTTGGTCGGTAGAGGGAGAAGGAGTGGGAGGCCTGGACACGACAGCATACAGAACAGAAGACAGACAGGCATCAAAACGGAAACAAACAAAACGAAAGAAAAAAGGGCGCGGAGTCGACTCCACGCTCTCCCCACTCTCCATTGTATAGCATCAAAATATGGAGAGGGAGGGAGAGGGGGGAAGGGCCACACACACACTGGCAGGGCAGCGCCCAGAGAGAGAAGGAGGAGGGAGAGTCCTCACAATAATAATAATAGTGATGATGATCCCACACACACACACGTCTTCATCATCACACCACTGCCACCACTTTTCCTTTTGGGGGGAAGGGGCGCTCTGCTATCTCCACGCGACTTTGATGCACGAGAGGGACCACGTGAACGTCCTCCACAGCAACGTGCCCATGGCAACGGGCAGGCGCGTAAAATGAAAACGCCGAAAAGGCGATAAAGAAATGAGTTACGCAACTGTCAATCAACAACGAAACGTACCAGTATAGTGAAACCACGCGTCCACGTCAGGCGCCCGCCAGAGAGAGCGCGCGACGCAAAACAGAGCAAGCAAGAACAGAAGCACAAGACGGGACGTGTGGCAGCAGCCTGACAAGACCACTGTCACATAAGACCCGCATTAACAGCACGACACCCTGCATAGCATCGACTCCATGCGTCATCAGCGATGTTAAAGGCTTTGCACGCTTCAAAGCACAGGTCCAGGCCGCTGAATATATATTTATATACTTCAGGATGCAAGAACTGCTCTACACGTGTTGAACGACTGCATAAGCGGTCATCCAAAAGCACATCAACGCCTCCATGCATAAAGGCAAGCAAAGACGCTCTCCGGGCATCCAGACACTCAACCTGCCGCGCTCAGCCGACACAACACGCCATCCCTACAGATGAGCCGTCTCCACGTACTTCGGCACAGCAGACTTCAGCGCCTCGCTCGCCTTCGCCGCAAACCGCTTCTGGAAGCTTGCCTGGAACATCAAGACCAGCTCCTCGGTCGTCTTGTTGAACGCCTTTACATCCTTCCACGCCTTGCGCGGGTCCAGCAGCTGCTCCGGCACGCGCGCGCACCTCTTCGGGATCTGCAGGCCCCAGCCCGGGTACACGCCGTACTCCTCCTTGTCCAGGCTGCCGTTGTGAATCGCGTCGATCACGGCACGCGTCACCTTCAGCGGCATCCGCTTCGCGCCGCGGTCCGCGCGCCCGCCAGCGTAGCCGGTGTTCAGCAGCCATACGCGGGCGTTGTGCTCCGTCATCTTCTTCGCCAGCTGCTCGCCATAGAATGTCGCGTGCCGCACAAGGAACGGGCCGGCGAAACACGACGAGAAGATCGGCTTCGCCACCGGCGTGCTGCCCACCTCCACGCCGGGCACGTTCGCCGTGTACCCCATGATGAACCAGAACATCGCCTGCTCCGGCGTCAGCCGCGCAACCGGCGGCATCACGCCAAACGCGTCGTTCGTCAAGAAGATCACGTTGCTCGGGTGCCCGGCAACCGCGTGCGTCAGCGCGCCGGGGATGTGCTCCAGCGGGTACGCAACGCGCGTGTTCTTGGAGATGGACTCGTCGTTGAAGTCGATCTCGTGCTTCAGCTTCTCCAGGGTGCAGTTCTCCGCCACGGAGCCGAACCTCACAGCGTTGTAGATCTCCTCCTCCGTCTTCGGGTTCAGCCCGATCGCCTTCGCGTAGCAGCCGCCCTCGATGTTGAACACGCCGCGGTCCGTCCACACGTGCTCGTCGTCGCCGATCAGCATCCGTTTCGGGTCCGCGGACAGCGTCGTCTTGCCCGTCCCGCTCAGCCCGAAGAACACAGTCACGTCGCCCCTCTTGCCGACGTTCGCGGACGCGTGCATGCACAGGTGGCCCTGGCGCGGCATCAGCTCGAACATCACCGTCAGTATGCCCTTCTTCAT
>NC_018331.1:751688-782008 GCF_000234665.1 Leishmania mexicana MHOM/GT/2001/U1103
CATTATCCATATCTTCGAGGGGAGAGAGAGGGGGAAGGGGGTTGGGGCGGGCAGTCGTGAAGCAGGCTGTTCGCCACGACACTGCTCAGCCAGAGGAGGTGCACAGAGACAGACGGAGACAGAGGGGCACGCGAGAAGATCACAAGCACAAGCCAAAGAGGTGCGCGCAAGACCAGTCGAGCAGCAGAGGTCTACTGTCTTCCGCTGCACGGTCTCATACCCGCCCGTAGAAACACACACACAGAGAGAGACACACCCACGTATACAGGCAAAGTACATAGACGTCCACACACCCCAGAATCAGCCATTCCGTACAGCACCAGCAGCAGCATCGAGTTTTCTCATTTTCTTTTGGTCGGTAGAGGGAGAAGGAGTGGGAGGCCTGGACACGACAGCATACAGAACAGAAGACAGACAGGCATCAAAACGGAAACAAACAAAACGAAAGAAAAAAGGGCGCGGAGTCGACTCCACGCTCTCCCCACTCTCCATTGTATAGCATCAAAATATGGAGAGGGAGGGAGAGGGGGGAAGGGCCACACACACACTGGCAGGGCAGCGCCCAGAGAGAGAAGGAGGAGGGAGAGTCCTCACAATAATAATAATAGTGATGATGATCCCACACACACACACGTCTTCATCATCACACCACTGCCACCACTTTTCCTTTTGGGGGGAAGGGGCGCTCTGCTATCTCCACGCGACTTTGATGCACGAGAGGGACCACGTGAACGTCCTCCACAGCAACGTGCCCATGGCAACGGGCAGGCGCGTAAAATGAAAACGCCGAAAAGGCGATAAAGAAATGAGTTACGCAACTGTCAATCAACAACGAAACGTACCAGTATAGTGAAACCACGCGTCCACGTCAGGCGCCCGCCAGAGAGAGCGCGCGACGCAAAACAGAGCAAGCAAGAACAGAAGCACAAGACGGGACGTGTGGCAGCAGCCTGACAAGACCACTGTCACATAAGACCCGCATTAACAGCACGACACCCTGAATAGCATCGACTCCATGCGTCATCAGCGATGTTAAAGGCTTTGCACGCTTCAAAGCACAGGTCCAGGCCGCTGAATATATATTTATATACTTCAGGATGCAAGAACTGCTCTACACGTGTTGAACGACTGCATAAGCGGTCATCCAAAAGCACATCAACGCCTCCATGCATAAAGGCAAGCAAAGACGCTCTCCGGGCATCCAGACACTCAACCTGCCGCGCTCAGCCGACACAACACGCCATCCCTACAGATGAGCCGTCTCCACGTACTTCGGCACAGCAGACTTCAGCGCCTCGCTCGCCTTCGCCGCAAACCGCTTCTGGAAGCTTGCCTGGAACATCAAGACCAGCTCCTCGGTCGTCTTGTTGAACGCCTTTACATCCTTCCACGCCTTGCGCGGGTCCAGCAGCTGCTCCGGCACGCGCGCGCACCTCTTCGGGATCTGCAGGCCCCAGCCCGGGTACACGCCGTACTCCTCCTTGTCCAGGCTGCCGTTGTGAATCGCGTCGATCACGGCACGCGTCACCTTCAGCGGCATCCGCTTCGCGCCGCGGTCCGCGCGCCCGCCAGCGTAGCCGGTGTTCAGCAGCCATACGCGGGCGTTGTGCTCCGTCATCTTCTTCGCCAGCTGCTCGCCATAGAATGTCGCGTGCCGCACAAGGAACGGGCCGGCGAAACACGACGAGAAGATCGGCTTCGCCACCGGCGTGCTGCCCACCTCCACGCCGGGCACGTTCGCCGTGTACCCCATGATGAACCAGAACATCGCCTGCTCCGGCGTCAGCCGCGCAACCGGCGGCATCACGCCAAACGCGTCGTTCGTCAGGAAGATCACGTTGCTCGGGTGCCCGGCAACCGCGTGCGTCAGCGCGCCGGGGATGTGCTCCAGCGGGTACGCAACGCGCGTGTTCTTGGAGATGGACTCGTCGTTGAAGTCGATCTCGTGCTTCAGCTTCTCCAGGGTGCAGTTCTCCGCCACGGAGCCGAACCTCACAGCGTTGTAGATCTCCTCCTCCGTCTTCGGGTTCAGCCCGATCGCCTTCGCGTAGCAGCCGCCCTCGATGTTGAACACGCCGCGGTCCGTCCACACGTGCTCGTCGTCGCCGATCAGCATCCGTTTCGGGTCCGCGGACAGCGTCGTCTTGCCCGTCCCGCTCAGCCCGAAGAACACAGTCACGTCGCCCCTCTTGCCGACGTTCGCGGACGCGTGCATGCACAGGTGGCCCTGGCGCGGCATCAGCTCGAACATCACCGTCAGTATGCCCTTCTTCATCTCGCCAGCGTACTCCGTGCCGAGGATCACCTCCTCGCCCGTCTTGAAGTTTAGCGACACAGACGTCGTCGACGTGACCCCGGGCACCGACGGGTCTGCCGAGTGCTCGCCGGCGTTGTAGATCGTGTACTGCGGCTCGCCAAAGTTCTCCAGCTCCTGCTGTGTCGGGCGGATCAGCATGTTGTGCATGAACAGCGCGTGATACGGCCGCGCCGTGATCGCACGCACCTTCAGGCGATAGCGCTCGTCGTGCCCGGCGAAGCAGTCCACGATGAACAGGTGGTCGCGTGAATTCAGGAAGTCCATCGCACGCTTCTTCACCTTTGCAAACGACTCCTCGCTCAGCTTCACGTTGACACTGCCCCAGTCCACGTTCTCGCGCACGTCATCCGTGTCCACCACACGCTTGTCTCTCGGCGAGCGGCCAGTCTTCGCGTATGATAGCACGCACAGCGCGCCGCGCGCGCTCAGCTTCGAGTCCTTCTCGAGCTTCAGCGCCCACTGCACCAGCTCGGGGGCGGTGAGGTTGCGGTGGATGATCGGGGCCATGGTTGATCACCTTCGCGAGGTGGTGTGATTAGGTAGGTGGGGGAGGGGCAAGGGGCGCACTGTGTAAAGGCGGCTATGGTACGTTTTCTTATCTGGTTTCGTTAGTAGGTGTTGTGTGGAGTGTCGGCTGAGCAAGCTCAAGCGGGTTTCGCGTATGGTGCAGAAAAGTTGTACATGCAGTCGGAGGCAGCAAAGGGCACGGAGTTGAGAAAGATTGGGGTCATGGGGAGACTGGAAGAGAGCGACAAGGCTAGCGAGAGCTGCCAGCAGCGGCGCTGGGGGGGGGAGGGGCAGCAAAAACGCGGGCCACCTCGAGGTGAAAGATTAATGAAAGTTGAACAAGAAACCCCTTCGATAAGGCCGCTCCGCCTTCTACCGCGCGTTGGACAGCGTATGCGGCCAGTGACGAAAACGTCACCGGGGAAACTTCTCAGCGGAGAGTCATACGCCCCAAAAAAAAATGGCGGGTGGAAGCTGCATTCTTTTTGTATCGTCGGGTGTGGCGAATCGATGTCCATCTGTGCAGTAGGCAGTGCCACGCAGAGGTCGGGCGCTGGCTTGTTGGGAAAGGGGCGACATGGTGGGTGAACCAAGACATGTTCTTTGTTGTTTTAGATGCAATGGCTGGACGACGATGAGGAGGAGGCCAATGGGGGAATCGGAAGCCGAAACAGGCAAGAAACTTGTAGTAGTATGTATTATTTGCTTTTCTTTTCTCAAGGGTCGAGGTCACCACAAGTAGGTAGTGGACGAAGCTGAGAGGAAAAGATGTGGATGCTGTATGCGTGTGTGCGCGCGCGCGTCTGTGTTCATGTTTCTCCGGCACGCGCGCACGACCACTGGCACGCGAGGACACCTCGATTTAGATTTACAGTCGTCGAGTTGCTCACCATTGATGTCCCGACGAGGCGTGCGAGAGAAGAAATGCCTTTTTAATGCACACGGGCAGGAAGAAGAGACAGAGACATAGAGAAAGCGAAGCACAACACCATCTGGAGGGTGGGAGGGGGAAGTTGGTCGCGCAATCATCTGCTGAGGCGCCCCCTCCTCTTCCTCCCCGCCCCGCCGGTGGAGGGGAGGGGAGGTAAACGCCAAAAGGAGTGGGAAGACAATCACAATCACAGCCGCCGCCACACCAACATACACAGCAGAGGATAACCCAGAAGCACACCCCTGGCCTAGGGGTGCAAGTGCGCGAAGCCCAAGAGGACATGGCGACTCATGGAGGAAAGACAAGAGGGGGAGGGGGAGGGGGGCTGCGTTGGAAGGAGGATGAGCAGCGCGAAACCGAACGGAAGGACAGGGACGAGTGCACAGGGAGAGAGGGAGGGAGGACACACGTGAGGAGGCCTTGTCAGGCGACGCATTTTCCTTTTCTTCCTGCCCGTTTCGTACGTGAAGCACAGCAACGCAAACGGATAGCGCCACTGTAGCCACGTCGACAGCCTGCTCTATGAGCTGACACCCAACACCAACAACCCCACGCGAGAAGGCAAGGAGCAAGCACATCAGTATACGCAAGCACACATGCACCGCTGAGAAGAGGGGGGAGGCAGCGTTCCGCTGATGCGCCACAACGACGGCAGGCGAGATTGTAAGAGAGAAGAGTGGTGGCGCGCACGACAAGGAGAGGGGAAGGGGGGACGAAGGAAGAGCCGAGAAGAACATGCCGGAGGAGTGCCAAGTGCCTGAAGCGCTTGCGCCAAGGCGCCACAGTGGGAAGACAGCGCGAACGGACAGATCACCGGAGGTGAGAGATCGAGATACGAAAGCTGAGCAGCGGGGGAAAGAGGAAGGGAGGAGAGGTGCACCAGAATGACCACCTCGACCCATGTCGGGGTTTCGTGCGGTGTGTATGCCGGTGCCGGTCTGAGGTCTGCCTGCGCGCATACGTCCATCTTTGCCAAAGGTCCCCCGCTTCCCTCACCACCGCCACCGTCACCGCCCCTTGCGTTCCTTTCCGAAGATACGCAGCGGTCGAGCGCACGTCCCCCCTCCCCCACTCTCACACACAGTGGACACCACAGATGAGGAGAGAGCGAGAGCGAGAAAGGCGATAGTAGGCGAGAGAGCGGAACAGGAAC
This sequence comes from Leishmania mexicana MHOM/GT/2001/U1103, assembly GCF_000234665.1. Classification (NCBI taxonomy): domain Eukaryota; phylum Euglenozoa; class Kinetoplastea; order Trypanosomatida; family Trypanosomatidae; genus Leishmania; species Leishmania mexicana. Next base: position 756,597 of record NC_018331.1, read on the forward strand.
GGAGATGTCGGGGCAGATGATTGTGGCGAAGAAAAGCGGTCGTGGGGGAGGGGGCGAGCACGCTGGCAAGCTGGGCGGCCAAGCACACCAAGCACGAGAAGAGGCACCAAATCGGGGGAGAAGAAAGGCAAAAGGGTGCGCGGCGTGGCCCATCTCGTTCTGCCGCACGGGCATGGCTGGTCAAATGCGTGCGCACACGGGTGAGCGGTCGACTCGGCATTGCCTCATGTGGCAGGTGCAATGCCGCCCTTCGATTAGGCCCCGCTTACGTGCGGTTTCACTATGGGGTGTCCTTGCCGCTATGCGTTGGTGCTGGAGCGAGTTCGCTTCCGAGTAGCGGCCGGCATGGAGGCACCTGCCGAAGACTTGCGCCCAGGGACAGTAGACGGCGACGATGGCGCACTCCGCTCGGTCGAGGACGATGGATGATGGGCAGGGCAACTCTTTGCGCTCCTCCAGCTACCGCTAGCGCCGGTCCGTCGGTGAGTCACCGGGGGCGGCGCTGAATCGGTCGAAGGGCCCGCAGAGTCTGCATGCTTGCCCTCAACGCTACCATCGCTGTCGTCTGCGACCTCGTCGAGGTTCGGCATGCGCGGCGCTGGTGACGCCATTGCGACGGCGGTGTGCGACTGTCCATTGACGGCAGCGCGAGTTCGCGGCGTCAGCGGGGTCAGAGGCGGCACAGAAGTCGATAGCGCCTCGGCATCCGGACTGCCCATCCCGCTGCTTAGAGGGGGAGCCGTGGTGGGGCGTGCACCATGGTTACCGCGCCTTACCACCGCAGTCATGGTGAACGTGTTGATGGTATCCGCGTATTCGGCTACAAGGCCTTCGGAGCGCTCCAAGGCGGCTGTCTTGGCGGCCAGCTGATCCTCCAGCATGTCCATGGCGGCGCGGGATTCAAGCTGAGCAGCCTGAACTTTCTCAAGCGCCACCTCACGGTCGTGTACGAGGGTCTGTAAGTGCTCGATGCGGGAGGTCAACACATCTTGCGGCGACGGCCTCGAGGAAGACAGACTAAGGAGATCGGAGTTGCTGAGGGCATCAGTGAGACTAGCGCGACGGCTGCGAGCTTTGTTGCTGCCGCCTGTGCCACCACCGTACTGTGCCTGGGTGGCAGCCAGCTGTGTCGTGATGCCGCTGAGGCTCTCTCGCAGCGCCTCCTGGCGCCGCGCCGCCTCAAGCTCTGGTGCAGCCTTGCTTAGCACGAGGTCCTGCATTCGTGCCTTTAGCTCCTCCAGCTCTGCCTCCCGCACCTTCAGTTGTTGGCGGAGCTGCTTGAGCTCCTGCATCGTGCCGCCACCCGCGGCTGTCGCCATGCGCTCCAACTCACTGTAGCGCTGCTCCAGCTCCGCATAGTCAGCGCGTAGCGTCGCCAGATCCTCGCGCAGGTGCTCCGCTTCAGCGGCCTCGACGCGCAGCTCATTGACCTGCTGCTCCAGTGCCGCGCAGGCCTGGCGCAGCGTCGCCTCTCGTCCCTCCAGCTCGCGGGCCTGCCGGCGACTGAGCATGAGGTCCGCCTGCAAGCTGGACACTTGCAGAATTTGAGCTTGTTCGGCAGCTTCTACAGTCGAAGGTGCCGTTGTGAAGCGCTGCACTGCGTCCTCGGCAGACGTAGCTGACAGAGACAGCGACTTCGGCGTCACGGAGCCACTTCCATTGCTGCGGACACGCGAACTGGGCTCAAGACGCGAGGTGCGCAGCAGCCGGTCTGCCTCGCGGGCAAGTCGATGGTTCTCGTCCTGCAGCTTGCGCAGTACCGCCTCCTGTTCCTTACGATCGTTCTCGACCGCAGCCAGCTGCTTTTCTGCGCGCAGCTGCGCAGCAGTAGCGCGTGCTTCAGCGCGGCGCGCCTCCACAACCTCTGCTGTCGTGGCTGCCGTCCTCTGCCTGAGCTGCTCCTCGAACTCGGCCTGCGCGGACCCAATCTTTTCCGACGCGTCATCAATGGCGGCAGACAAGTTGTCGGCGCGGTCTCGCTCACCCATCAGGTCGCTTGCCAGTGCGTCCATCGCAGAACGTAAGTTGGTCAGGTCCGCCTCCTTGTCCGCCAGTGTTCTGCGAAGGTCCGCAATGGTGTTCATTGCGGCGGCCTGCGCATCCATCAACCGCGCAAAGGCCACCTCTGCACGGTTCGCCGGCACCGCACGGCATAGAGAAGATAAGCTCAGCGCATTGGAGCCGCTGCTCGGCTCCTCTTCCGCTGCGTCGTCCTCCTCTGACTCTGTGGTGCGACCTCGTCGACGCCGCCGCCGCCGCTCGCGGCGACCGTCTGTCCTGCTGAAGGAGTTCAGCATTGCACCTATATCCAAAGCCTCGAGTCGCTGCTCCATACCAGCAACCCACTCCAGAGCTCGACTCCACGGCGAAAGCATTTCCTGTACACTCGCCCCTGTGCTCGCCAGGCCGTCTGTCTGGGCAGCCGACCATTGCACCGCTACCTCAGCGACTCTGCAGAACGCCCTTGACATGTCTACCACATGTGCCATGCCAAGACGAACCTGCTTTGTTTGAACATCAAATGCCGACGTCGTCGTCGCCAGCGCGTCCTGCAGACGCTCCTCGTCGCGGTACTGCGCATCCTGCAACTCCGCTGCGCGATCCAGCTCCTTCTGTGTCGCCAAGAGCTGCGCCACCACATCCGATTTGTCCGTCAAGGCAACTGCCAGTGCCCTCTGCAGCCGTGTCACCTCATCTGAGAGCGCCGCCCGGGCGACATTCAGTTCCGATGCATCATAGTTCAGCTGCTCAACGAGCGCCTCCTCTTCGGCGAGTCGCGCCACCGTGCGCTCCAGCGTCGCCTGCACGTCCTCGCTGCGCTGCAGCACCTCCACCAGCTCCGCAGCTGATCGGCTCAGTGCTTCCCGCAGCGCCGACGCCTCCGCCTCCGCAGCCTCGCTGCGCCGTGCCGCCGCCGCGCACCGCTCCTCAAGCGGCGCAGCAGTGCTCTCACCGTCCGTCTGCCGCGACGCAAACGTTGTCACAGCGGCGCGTGAGGTCGACAGCTTCTCCTTCAGCTGCGCATTCTCCGCCGCCAGCGCCGCCACGCGCGCCATCAGCTCGGCTTCAGTGGCCTCCGCCGCCGTGTGCATGGCCTCGCGCTTGCCCTCCGTGTCCGCAGCACGCGCCTCCAGCTCCGCTACAGCGCGGGTCCCACGCGCCAGCTCCTCCACCGTGCGCGCGTGCTCTGCCGCCAGCTGCTCCTTCGCCTCCGAGTACGCCTGCAGCCGCTGCTCAGCATCGCACAACTCGGAGGCAGTCCGGTCCAGCGCAGCAAACGCCGTGCTGAGCTCAACGTCTTTGCTGCGCACCGCGGCCTCCGCTTCCTCTAGGCGCATCTGCAGACGCTTCTGCGCGGCAGCCGCATCCGACGCTCGGTCCTCCGCCGCGGAGAGCTTTCCGTGAAGTCCGGCCGCCTCTTCGCCAAGCGCGTCACGCTCGCTCGTGAGCATCAGCACACACCGCTGCGCAGAAGCCAGCTCATCCTGCACCCGCACGCTCTCCGCACTCAGAACCCCCACAAGTGACTCCTGCTCGGCGAGTCGCGCCACCGTGCGCTCCAGCGTCGCCTGCACGTCCTCGCTGCGCTGCAGCACCTCCACCAGCTCCGCAGCTGATCGGCTCAGTGCTTCCCGCAGCGCCGACGCCTCCGCCTCCGCAGCCTCGCTGCGCCGTGCCGCCGCCGCGCACCGCTCCTCAAGCGGCGCAGCAGTGCTCTCACCGTCCGTCTGCCGCGACGCAAACGTTGTCACAGCGGCGCGTGAGGTCGACAGCTTCTCCTTCAGCTGCGCATTCTCCGCCGCCAGCGCCGCCACGCGCGCCATCAGCTCGGCTTCAGTGGCCTCCGCCGCCGTGTGCATGGCCTCGCGCTTGCCCTCCGTGTCCGCAGCACGCGCCTCCAGCTCCGCTACAGCGCGGGTCCCACGCGCCAGCTCCTCCACCGTGCGCGCGTGCTCTGCCGCCAGCTGCTCCTTCGCCTCCGAGTACGCCTGCAGCCGCTGCTCAGCATCGCACAACTCGGAGGCAGTCCGGTCCAGCGCAGCAAACGCCGTGCTGAGCTCAACGTCTTTGCTGCGCACCGCGGCCTCCGCTTCCTCTAGGCGCATCTGCAGACGCTTCTGCGCGGCAGCCGCATCCGACGCTCGGTCCTCCGCCGCGGAGAGCTTTCCGTGAAGTCCGGCCGCCTCTTCGCCAAGCGCGTCACGCTCGCTCGTGAGCATCAGCACACACCGCTGCGCAGAAGCCAGCTCATCCTGCACCCGCACGCTCTCCGCACTCAGAACCCCCACAAGTGACTCCTGCTCGGCGAGTCGCGCCACCGTGCGCTCCAGCGTCGCCTGCACGTCCTCGCTGCGCTGCAGCACCTCCACCAGCTCCGCAGCTGATCGGCTCAGTGCTTCCCGCAGCGCCGACGCCTCCGCCTCCGCAGCCTCGCTGCGCCGTGCCGCCGCCGCGCACCGCTCCTCAAGCGGCGCAGCAGTGCTCTCACCGTCCGTCTGCCGCGACGCAAACGTTGTCACAGCGGCGCGTGAGGTCGACAGCTTCTCCTTCAGCTGCGCATTCTCCGCCGCCAGCGCCGCCACGCGCGCCATCAGCTCGGCTTCAGTGGCCTCCGCCGCCGTGTGCATGGCCTCGCGCTTGCCCTCCGTGTCCGCAGCACGCGCCTCCAGCTCCGCTACAGCGCGGGTCCCACGCGCCAGCTCCTCCACCGTGCGCGCGTGCTCTGCCGCCAGCTGCTCAGCCCGGAGCTGAGCGTCCTCCAGCTCATTTGCAAGGGAGTCCAGCGCCGCATTCATAGCGCTAAGCTCCGACTCAGCAGCAGTCGTAGGCTGGTCGGGCGGTGGTGTAGAAAGGCTGCTCGCTGCGTCCCGCGCAGCCCTCTCCAGCTCCTCTACGTGCTGTTGCAGCTGCTCCATCACGCGCTGCTGCTCCACACACCGTTCGCGGTGCGCCTCCTCGGACGCGCGAAGCCGTTTCTCCTGCGCCTGCGTTGCGACAAGCTCGTCCCTCAGAGCCAGCATGACCTCCTCTAGGTGCGCCTGCTGCGCCGCTGCAGCCGCCTGGGCCCCGGTCAGCGCGCGGGACTGCGACGCCAGCTCAGCCTTCAGCGTGTTCACCTCCGCCTTGAGGTCAGCCTCCACGCGCGCGCTCTCAGACTGAAGGGCTGCGATGGTCTGCTTCATCTGCTCGATGCATTGGTGCGCTGCTTCGAGTGCGGCGATGTCCTCTTGTGCTTGCCATTCTCCATCATCTGCACGGACGTCTTGAGGGGCCTTCACAGCTGAGGAGCGTCTCTGCAGCTGTTCCTCCGCTTGCGCTGGTGGTGATGTGAGAAGGGCGAGCCGCTCGTCTTGCAAGCGCCGCATCTCGCCGATGATGTCATCGCGGTCGCCGACAAGAGCATCGCGCTGAGAGCAAAGACTTGCGAGCTCAGCCTCCAATTCCTGCCGCTGCTGCAATGCCTCGCTCTCTGCGGATGCGGCTGATGTGTGGATCAATGTCCTCTCCGCTTCTGCGTCGCCGTGCTGATGCCGCTGGTGCTGGTCCGCCTGCTCGAGCTCCTCGATGCGTTGTTGAAGCTCACGGAGCTGGGACTCTAGGCTCTCACACGTGTCGCGGAGATCCTGCAGCTCCGCGGTAGCGCTGAGTAGCTGCTCCTGCGCCACGTGAAGGCTCTCAGCCAGCTGCTGGTTTCCGCTGATGGCCGCGTCAAGCTGCTCCTGGCGCAGTTGGTTCGCACGCTCTGCCAGCTCCAACTCCCTCTCCAGATGATAGACGAGAGACTGCATGTGTTCATTACGGGCCTGCATGCTCTGTCGCTCCTCCTGTCCAGTGGTGAGCAAGTGGCGAAGCTCCTCCTCAGCCTGCCGCGCGATGTGATCGTGCTGCTGCTCTTTCTCCTGGAGTGCAGCTACCTGCGCCTCTGCCTTGGCAAGGGCGGCAGTGAGGTCATCGTAAGATGCTTGGAGTGCCGCGTAGTCTTTCTTTGAGATCGGCGCGCGCTGGGTGAGGGCGGCCACTAGCTCGTCTTCCGCGCTCTGCATATCTGCGCACTGCTGCCGCAGCTGCGCAATCGTGTCGAGCAGCTCTGCGCGATCGGCCCTGGCAGTGGCACTCGCTTCAGCGTGCGCGGCCAGCGCCGCTTTGTGAGCTGCATGTTCCTCTTCGAGGCGGTGGCTAAGAGATATGTTCAGGCGCTGGAGCTCCTCGAGCGCAGTGGGCAGCGCAGCAGAGGCCGCTTCAGCTCTCTCCTGCAACTCCTCCGTGCTCGGTAGATCACACGACGGCGACGTGTGAGGCGCTGCAGCACCCTCACCGGAGATGTTCGCGCTTCGCCGGCCATGCTCCGCTGCAGTAGTGCTGGAGCTGCGGCGCTGCGACGACGCAGCAGCTGCCCTCTCGCACTCCTGCTGCAGCTCACGCAGCTGCGCATCTTTCAGAGCCAACTGGGACTGGTAGAAATGAACAGCGATGGAGGGGTCGGCGCCGCTCAGCACAGACATCTTGGCCTGCATGTTGCGGGTATGTCCCTCGGCCTCGGCGAGTTTCTGGCGCAGCTGAGCATTGTCCTCCCGCACCTTCACCAAAGCATCGGTCGCCCTCGCCTGCTCACGCCGAAGCACGTCGATTTGCATGTACCTGTTATGCAGCTCCTCCTTCAAGCGGGCAACCTCGCCACGGTACTGGTCGCGCTTCGCGTACGCCTCCGAGAGGTACCCACTGTATTGCTTCGATGATTCCTGCAGGTGGGAGGCGTAGTTGTAGAGCTCATTGCCGCTGAGGTGATCAACGTCTCGGTGGGCGAGCGACGTCAAGTCGCCGGCGTCGGTGTGGGTGGAGAGCAGCTGCAACGTCGGCACACCGCTGGTAGCAGCATAAACAGCCGACGACGTGGGTACTCCAAAGCCCGCGAAGCCGGCGGTGGTAGCGCTAGGTCGTGGTGTCTGTGTCGCTGGTGGAGGCGGCGGCACCGCAGGTACGCGCGATTGAGCCAGCTCCCGCACACTAATCGGTCGGGCAAGATCGGCAGAGAGCACGCCAGCGGGCGGTGGACGTGCCGGTTGCGCAGCGTACGAAGGAGAAGACAAAGAGGTGCGGGAGCCGGACATGGTGACCGATTGTCCATCGTGGCAGAGCGAGGACTGCTGGTGTGTACCAGCTTTGTAAAAGCTGTTGCCCCACATGCGCAGGCCGTGTACCTGGTGTATCCGATCCCTCTCTAGACAGATAGAAATAGATGACTGTAGGCCGCCGCCCTTCCCGTCCTCTTCTTCGCCGTGATTGTGACCGTGTGCAGTGTGCGCGTCGCCTGCTGAGCTCCTGCGTGTGCGCCCCCTCCCCCCTCCACGGAATCCCTTGTTTTTTTGGTAGGCCTTTTCTTGTTGCTGCTGCTTGCTCTTCTTTAATCCGTCCTCGTTAGTTTCCCGTTCTTGTCGTCCTGTCCTCGGTTTCCGCGTGTGTGTGTGTGTGTGTGCGCACTACATGAGAGCAGACAAATGAACGGCCGACAGCAACTGTGACACCGCGCGACCCGTTGATGCCTCCTCCCCGTACCCGTCACACGCGTGCTCTGGCGGTATGTGGCTGAGTTCTCTGTGAATGAGGACGCTGCGCTTCTGGATGGCAGTGATTCTGTGATGGGGCATGCATCAATACACAAGGCGGGAAACGAGAAGGGCACAAGACAGACTCGGTGAGAGATGCATGGTGAGGCCACCAAAAAAAAGCGAAACCTCTCCAACACACCCACCCATCCACACACACACACACAGCCGCAGCAGCAGCGCCACATTGGTCGCTTCACCACTGTTACCCGCGAATTACGAAAACCACCACCGACATGCACGACTCTGTCTGCGCACGTGGGTGTACGTGGGGTTGATGGCTGCTGCTTTCCATGGACCTGGGGGGACGTTGACGTAAGCATCGCCTTCCTCCTGGGCGTCCTTCGCTCCTTTTTGTTTCTCGGCTAAGCGCCTTGTGTGAACAACGGTCATTACCAAGGGGTGAGACAGAGAGAGAGAGACCCGCCCTCATGCATGTGCGCGGACGTCGGCACAGACACGCACATCCCACTCGCCCCCCCCACCCCTCCTCCTTCTCCCCTTTCTTCTTCTTCATGCAGTGACACAAGCACGCAAGCAAAGTAGGCGTGCATCTGCGCTTGCCACGTATGCGTGATGCACGACGGTGGTGGCTATGGGACGAGCGGTATAGGGCTCTCGCATAACCCTTGCTCGCCCCGACCCCACGCTGACCTGCGCATCAGCGCAATCTACCAACGCTACCCGCGCTGCGTGTTGTGCTCTACAATCAACACCTCACCATCCTGCATCACGTACCTGTCGTTCACCGTGCGCATCTGCATCTCCGCAGACTCGAGGTTTGGCTTCCTGATGAACGTATCCCATGCCATCACCTTGGCACGCACAAAGTTCTTCTCGAAGTCGGAGTGGATCTCGCCGGCTGCCTGCCGCGCCGTTGAGCCCTGCGCCACTGTCCAGCCATGCGCCATCTTCGGCCCCACTGTGAAAAAGGATTGAAGCCTGAGCAGTGCGTACACCTGCTTCATCAGTACTTGGCCACGCGGCACGTCGATGCCATACTCTTCCAGGAACATTAGTTGCTCCTCGCGCGATGCAAGTTGTGCCGTCTGCTCCTCGATGGCGGCCGACACACGGCAGGTCCGCTCGGTCCCGAAGGCGGCCTCCACCTCACGCGAAAAGGCGTTGCCATCCTTCACGCCCCTCTCGTCCACGTTCAGCACAAACATCATGGGCTTGTTGGAGAGCAAGTCGTAGCTCTGCAGCAAGCCTTTATCCGCCGCGGTGAGCTTCGCCTTTGCAGGCATGTCTGCTGCTGCCTTGCCCTCCTCCAGCCACTGCTGAAGGCGCTTCAAGAAGCTGTATTCAACGTCCTGAGTCTTCATCGTCTTTTGTACCTTGCGCATCCGCTTCTCCACCACCTCGAGGTCCGACAGGACAAGCTCACTCAGAATGACATGAATGTCCTCCAGAGGGTGCGGGGTGTCGAAGCCCTCCTTGGAGCTCTCGAAGCAGCGCACCGTATGCAGCAGCACGGCGCAGTTTCGGATGTCAGCGAGGAACTTATTGCCGAGCCCGGCCCCCTTCGAGGCTCCAGCGATCAGCCCCGCCACGTCCGTCAAGTCTACCTCGACGTCGACAATCTTCTCTGCTTGAGTGAACTGCGCCAGCTGGCGCAGCCGCGGATCGACGACCGGCACCTTCGACGTATTCGCGTCGATCGTACAGAATGGAAAGTTACCCGTCTTTGCTATTTGACTGCACGTGAGGGCGTTGAAGAGGGTGGACTTGCCCACATTCGGTAGCCCCACTATACCGGCAGCACGGCGTCTCCAGAGCGCGACGCTACGCCGCAGCATGAGGGACGGGGGGGACGGAGGGGTGGGCCGCCGTAGTGCACCGTCTTCCACGCCGATGATGTGCAGGCCCAATCCGCTACGCAGTGGGAAAAGAGGAGATGTGCAACAGGGAGAGGGAGAGAGAATATGTACGAGTACAGTTGTGTGTGTGTGTATCCCTGTTTTGAGGCGTCCCTACGCGTTCTGCTCTTGCATCTTCCCGCGTGGCCGACGCACACGTGATGCCGTGAACCCATATGTTCTTGTTGCGTGTGCTTGTGCCTCCTCTCACGCGCCACGGCATCACCACCATGACCATCATCACAGACACGCGTCCCACGGCTCGAGGAGGACCTCTTCTGTTGCGTGTGCGTGTGCCGCACGAGAAGGATGTTGGAAGAGAGACGCGAAAGACAACGAGCAAGACAAACGGAGCGCACCTCTTTTAGAAAATCCTCTGCCCGCCGCACGAAAGCCGGCACATCTCCCAGCCAGCACGCGCGCAGGCACAAGCCACCACCCCCTAGCCACCCTCCTGTCAGTTGTCATCGCATGGACGACATGTGAGAGATATGAAGGTGGTAGAAAGGGGGTGGGAGTGGGGGATGGCGCTTGACAGTAGCAGATCAACGCGATGGCAGCTGCAGCAGCAGAGCCTGCTGCTGAGAAGGGAAGCAGGGAAAAGGATTGCCGCACCACATCACCCACGAGCACTCGCCTTCACTGAAGCCGCCGCACCTTGTACCCTTGCTCTCTGTGGCCCCCCTCTCTCACACCGGACTTTGTACTCGCTCGTCACAGGAGAGTGAAGAACTCCCTTGGCTCGTCGCCTTGCTCAACGTACAACACACGCACATCCGTAAGCACCTCTGTTGCCGCGTCAACCCTCTCCGCCACACCTGCAGCGTCGGCGCTGTCGTCAGGGAAAACGATGCTGCAGTTAGTCCATTTACCAGCCTCCAGTGACTCGACTGCCGCGGTCTGCACCGGCGGCTCGCTGGAGCGTAGCATGTGCCGCACAAACGCGCCCACAACGTCGGCTGAGCTCTCCGCTGCGTCGGCACCACGCCACAGATAAACGGTGGTGCCGATACGCTGCTGGAAGCCAAGCGCATAGCATTGGTCTTCTTCGAGGTCGTCGAGGTCCACAATGGTCACTTTTGTCACCGCCGTAAACGGGTAGGCGTAGGCAAAGCTCTCTCCTTCCGCCATCCGCACTGCCACGCGCGCCTGTTCGTCGCCGTTGCAAGCGGCAGTGGCAGCAAGCGACAGGTCCGAGATGCCGGGCAGCGGAAGAGAAACGCCAGCAGGGCCCATGTTCAGCGTGAATACTGCTGCCGTGGCTGAAGAAGCAGCGGGAGGCAAAGATACGTGTTGGGGCTGTCTTGCCACCGGTTCCGGCACAGAGGCGGCGGCAGCAGCTGGCACACTGTCAGAACAGTTGCAGTACTGCGATGCAGTGGCACTACTCGCACGCCGATCACCCTCGCTCCCCCGTCGGAGCGATCCGCCGTTGCCGGAGGACGACACACGCAGCTGTCGCGGTGTTCGAGGTGTGTGCCGCCCAGTGCGGAGCGAGGTGGACGCCGACGCGGGAGGATTCGCGGATAGAAAAGGGTTCGCCGGCAGTGTCGCGTGTCCAGTTGCGCTTGTCTGTCGGCCGCCTGAAACCCCTCTGCCGCTATTCGCACCGATGCCTTTTGTAGCTCCGTCGCGTGCGCGCCGCCGCACCCCTTCGCTGGCGTCGAGCCGATCCTCCTCAGCGGTATAGCAACTCAGCATGGCGCCAAGTCGCGCGTTTGAGAGGAGAGCATCCCATTGCGACTGCCGCGCAAAACGAATGTGCACCTGACCCGAAACGTGCAGCGACAGCAGCCGCTGCGCCACCTCCACCGACACGGCCGCAGTGGGAACAGGAAACGGGGAAGAGGAACGCGTCCCCAAAGCCGGTGATATAGCTGGCAGCAGTCGCACCTGCCGCATCGGGTTGAAGTGCACGGTCTTCCCGGAGTTGGTGACGCTTGTGCGCGCCTCGCCGTGGTAAAAGCTGAAGCGCAGCACCTGCCGGCAGGCAGCAAGGGTTCGCTCACTGTAGACCTTATTAAGGCACTGCGATCCCATGACGACGCATCCCGTCACGACATCGACGTCCTCGTCACCGCCGGGGTCAGCACAGGGACCCACATCGGCGCCCTGAGAGAGCCGTGGCCGCTGCTTGTCCTTCTGCTTGGAGCGTCGAGCGTGAGTGCTGCTGGTTTCGTCTGCAGCTCGCGCGCCAGGGGCGAAGAGAAACAGGTAGCCCAGCCGCGGGTCTAGTAACAACGTGTTGGGAAGCGCCGGCGGCGCACCGCTCATGTCAGTCGCGCGCGTCAGGACATCGTTGCGCAGCTGCTGGTGTGCTTCCTTGTTACGAGGGGAGAGGAAGCCAAGCGTCCGCTCCTCAGCAGCGCACGGTGAGGATGGTGACGGCGGCAAGGAAGAGCGGGACGCGACGGCGCTGGCGACGGTCGAGGACGTTGCGCAGTCAAAGTACGCTGTGAGCTGGTAGGAGAAGGGCATCGGTGACGTCGACGTGTACGGGGCGTAGACAAGCACACTGTTCAGTAGCGGCGCGGACAGCTGCGCCTCCCACAGGCGCAGGTTCATGAAGAAGCCGAGGTTCGGATTGCACACGTTGCGGCGTGCCCGCACGAGCTCGTAGGCGCGGTCGTAGCACAGCCCCCGCTTCCACATGACGTAGGCGATAACAAACGTACAGGAACGCGACACGCCCTGCTGACAGTGCACAAAGACTCGCCCCTGATGCCTCTCCACTGCGTCCTCGATGAAGCCGTTGACGACGGCAAAGAGGGAGAAGATCGGTTCATCGGCGGCGTCGCTCAGGCTGAGCATCAAGTACCGGAAGAGGTCTGGGTAGAAGCTATCGACGCACCAGCTGACGGTGTTCACGATATGAGTGATGCCTTTGCGGAGGAGCTGCGCACGATCCCGCGCTGCGTCCTCGCCGCCGACAAAGAGGTACGGCAAAACCTCCGTCACCTCCGACTGTGACATCTTCAGCCGCTGCGCGCGTTCCTGCTGGTTGTACACTTCATCCCACTCAGCATCGTCTTTGCAGGGAGGTGCCGATGCCATCCCGTGGCGACTCGGCGAGATGTTCTCGGCGCCGACGTTGTGGCAGCTGGCGATTTTGTCCCTGCCTTGGCCGCGCCCGTCGGTGCGATGGTGCTGTTGCCGTGGTTGAAGATGACGCTTGGCAGGGAAACTCCCCAGCTGCGCATCATCCTTTCGATTACTCGGAACGGAGGACATGTCTGCCGTCCGGACAGGGCCGATAGTGAGCTGCAACACCTTCTCTCTCTGCCCCTTCTCCTCTGCCTTGACGAGCGGCTGCAGTTTCGGCACCGCTGCCGCCTGAGGGGACAATGTGGAGGCATCTGTGATGCCCTCCTCTGCAGAGGCGCTGCGGAGTGTCGAACGTGCCTTGGCGGCGGCGGCGGCTGGCGCCGCGCGGCGGAGCGAGTCGAGCGGGAGATTGAAGACGAGGCCTTGCGCTGCAGATGTTGCAGAAGTCAACGTGGCTGGGGTGGTGGACGAGGCATCCAGCGAAATCGCGCTGTCAACGTGGCAATCGTCGCTCGGCGTGCCTAACGCGAGTGTCGGCAGCAGCAGCGGTGGCGGCTTTGATGATGCTGAGTGCATTGTCCAGGAGTGTCGAAGCGGCCCGCCTATACGGGAAGTCGTCGACCCAGTTGTGGTGGGGTGTGCTGACCCTGCAGACCCCGTGGCCGCGGCACCAGCCGGTGCCGCCCGACGCACATCGAGGGGCTGGGGTCCCTGTAGCCAGCTGGAGATGTTCAATGAGGGAATCGGCGGCATGATGCCAGAGTCAGTAGTGGCGCCGGTGGCCGCGCCGTCGCCATGAGTGTTGCGACGCGGTGGATGGAACGACAAAAGTGGATCAGAGCACCAGTTGCCCGCTCCGAACAGGGCTGCGCCCGTGCTTGACCCGCCTGCGGCCGCTCCAGATGCGCTACCGGGCACAGAGCAACACGCCGAGTTCAGCGGGTTGACCACGTCGCCCGTGTGCATCCACCGCGGCGTGCCGATGCGGACACCGTTCAGCACGCGGTAGACGGCGTTCAGGCTGTACAGCTCCGCAGGATTGGAGGACACCGCCGTGCCGGTCACGTGGTCGTTGCCGCCACCAAATGCCCCTGTGCGAGAGCCAGTGCTAACCGGCGACGTGGCGTAGGGAGTGGCAGTGCTGCTTCGCTTGTCGAAGCGCATCACGGGCACGGTGACCCAGGAGGGGCGCGTGATGGCAAGCAGCTCCCGCCGCAGTTCCCTCGATGCCTCCAGGGTGGAGATCAGATACTGCAGCGATGAGTTCGAGGTGCCGAAACCGCTGTTGGAGTCGCTCACATCCCTGGCCATCGTGTTGCCCGTTATCACCGCCGAGGCACCGCCGCCGCCGCCACTCGCGTGCGACGATGCCTCGGCGCTTCTGTGCAGATTGCCTCCAGCAGCATTCGCGTTGCTGCCGTCGTCGTGACCTCCAGAGGTGACGTCGAGAGCGGGGGGATGCATGCTGTAGGCACGGATCACGGCCTCTACCTTGGCCGCATGCAAATTGTAGAAGAGTCTTCGATCGAACTCGGCGCAGTCGAGAAAGAGCTTTTCAATGGCACGGGCCGCGAACAACCCGGCCGCCGCTGCCATGGCGTCTGCCTGCTTACCCGTGAGGAGGTGGACGCTGAAGTGGAAGCTAGTGGCGCGCGGCGTCGCCAGCGAGGACGGGGAGCGTGTGGACCCCTGCGGGAAACCTCCAGCACCGCTCCCGTTCCCTGTGGTGGACGATGGTGCCGCTGCGGCAGTAGCAGTCGTCGCACTGCGCGGGGTCGGGTGGCTACTTGTCGACCCGTTCGTCCGTGGCGTCGCGGAGGGGGAGTACCAGTAGCCGGCGCCGCTGCCGTGGCTGATGCTTGCGAGAGTCGGTCGCGTCATGTCATTTGAGAACGGTGTCGTGAGGCCACGCGGGGTAAAGAGCTGCACCATGTCTCGCGGCCACTCAGTGTTCCTGTTGGCGCTCATCGGTGCGCTGGTTGCCACTGATCGCGCAGCAGCGCCGGGAGCGGCGGCTGAAGGAGAGGAAGGCGGCGGGGTAGCTGATCGGGTGTTCGTAACTCTTAAGAACGGCGTTGTTGGTGCCGTGCCCGTCGGCGGCGTCCCCAGCATTGTTGACCGCTGGACGATAACGAGAACGTATACCTCCGCTGCCTTGACCTCGGCGCGGCGCGCGAGATCGACGGGCTGCACGGACACCTCGCGGAACAACCACGAGTGCGGCGACAGTGGCGTCTCAGCCGAGGCTGATGCGGGCAGCGCCCCTAAACGGCTGCCCGTGTGGCGCTGGGGGGAGCTGTCGTCGTTCGCGTTCGGCAAGGAGCACTCTGCTGCGGCAGCAGCAGTAGTGGCTGCTTCAGTGCTGTCCGCCACTTTATTTGGGTCGCTGTGACGAGAGCCACAACGCGCGCGCGAACTCTGCAGTGAGTCGCGAGTTGGTCCGCTGCAGCTTGTCGTCATGGAGTCGCCAAAAGATGGGATGGGCTCGCCTGCTGACTTTTTGCCCCGCCCTTGGCCGGATGTCGCCTTCGGTGCGCCACCGCTCGGCGCCGGTGCAGTGGTTGCTTGGTGGGACCCAAGGTGATGGCGGGTGCCCCTTCGATCTAGCACGCAGCGCAGCGCATGAAGCGATGTGTCGTACTCGGCGTACTGCCGCTCCATCTCCGCCCTTATCTCCTTGCGGAACAGCGCACTAGCGCCACTGCCAGCGGAGTCACCGGCATCGTTGGAGAGCGTGTCGAAGAGCGATGGGGCGCGTGCCAACGCCTCGAGATCCTCGAGGGAGAAGGGGGCAGTGCCAGTAGACACACGGTTGCCCATCTTTCGCTGCCACTTCCTCTAGAAAGGGCTGTTGCTGACCTTCGATGAGCTTCGTGCCGACGGTGCGTCGTTTCGCGCTGCGTCTCCCTCCAGCAACGTTGATAGACGCCCGTGGAAGTGTTTGCAGCACACACACACACGCAGGCAAGCAAAGAAATATTTATAGTGAGAAAAGAGCACCGCCAACAGTAGAGAGCACAAAATACGGCGAGAGACCGACGACGGTCTCCCAATCGGGCACACACCCACACAAGCCAAGAGAAAGGAAAAGGATGTGGAGGAGGGCGGCCAACCACAGCAATGAAAAGGACAACGGCGTGAGTACAGTAATCGCCGACGGAGACCGGCAGCGAGGTAAAAGAAGAGGCGGGCCAGTGAAGGGCAGAAATAAAGACCAAGGCAGAGCAGCAATACGGAGAGCACGGGGGAAGATTGGGAGGAAAGCGAGGAGAAGGGCGGGTGAGCCTCGGCCACCAAGAGATAATACAAGATGAAGCACACAGCACACCACAGACAACAGACCGCAACAAAGGGAGACCTTCGTTCTTTCGTGTTTTCTTTTGTTTTTCGTCCTTGCTCCGGCTCGCCTCTCCGCTCCCTCGCTCACCCCTTTCGCATTCACCCCCGCACACACACACAAAGCGAAACACGTGCGCGCACGGAAGAGGAGGAGGGAGGAGAGGGAGAACACACACACACACACACGCACGCACGCACGCACGCGGGTGCACACGCCTGATATCGTTTTCTTTTTCTTGCGGTCCTCCTTGTTGTTCGGGGCAGTTCGTTAAGCAGTTGCTGTCGCTGCTGTGCTGTTTAGCTTATGGTCCCCCTTATCACCCTCCCAAATGCAGGCGTACAGGCGCCGAAGGTGGGGGCAGGGACGGGGGGCGGTGTGCACTTGTGAATAGGAGTGAGGGAGGAAGAAAGGGCACGGAAACGAAAAGGTACGCACGAGCGTTTGGCCTGCGTGGGTGCATGTATATGTGGGTGTGCACAACCTGTCACAATTCGCGAGAGCTGAGGAAAGCAGCGCAGAAGAGAGAGATGGAGGGGAGTGAGTGTTGTCCGAAGAGAAAGATGCCAGAAAAGATGGGCGAAGCGGAAGGAAAGAATGGAGATGGTTGATGCGCCACGCGCGCACAAGCTTGTCTTTGTACGCGGCCACTGCGGGCTGTGCTGATCCCCCCCCCCCCAAAAAAAAAAAGAAAAAACGCCACATGAAGTATTGCACACAAGCGCGGACGCCTGCAGCTGCTTGGCCTGTGCGCATGCAATGTAAGTCGCTTCTACAGGCTGGGGATTGATGGATGAATGGATGACAGCCACCCAGCTCCCAGCCGGAGGGAGGAGAGAAGGGGGGAGGGCATCGATCGCATGCATGCATGCAAATATACGCACTATGCGGAAGAGCAGCAGACCTCATTGCGGATCCACCTCTCTGAAGATGCTGCGGTGATGCTGACCGTGTTCGTTGTTCCTCCACGTTTGCATCTTTTCATGTTGCCCGTGATCATCGAGGAAAGAAGGGGGAGTTGGTCCCGACAGGAACGTCATGTCACGGCAGCGGCACACGCACACAGCGAGAGAGCGAAGAGGCACGGCAGCCAACATGTACATAGGCATATATATATATATAAGAATCGACGGGGCCACCAAAATGAAACGGGGGAAAGGTGCCAGTGCACTGCTGCCGCCCGTGCGCGGCATGCGTGTGAGCCGCCGCTCCCAGCACACAGGCCAATGAACGAGAGCACACATACAAATGGCCGAGGAAGCGCTCATCCATCCCCCGCACGCGGAAAAGCGACCCGCTCCAGAACAGGCGTAGAACACAACAAACAAAACGAGAAGAGAGGGTCTTCTATTGTACATGAAATACACACATGAAAATGTGCGCGCGCGTCCGTGGTGCAGGAGCACCCAGGAGACCGAGGGACAGACAGAGAGAGAAGGGCACACGCACTGACAGAGAAAGGGGCGAGAAGCGCAACAAGGGAGGGGGGGCGAAGCCGTTTGGTTGATGTTATTCGATTTTCTTCTGTGTGTCTGTCGTGTATAGGGGGGGGATTGTAGACACGTGCATAGGGAGAGGCCGTCACGCACGTTCGGGGGTGGGTTTGTATGCGTAAAAATGAGCAGATGCTTGGCCCTCCTGCCCCTCCTCCTCCTCCCCCCCCCGCATGCACACGCACACACACATGCACACACTGGCACTCGGTTGCATTCCTTCACCGCAGCACCCCTGTCTTCTCTTTCGTGTGTGTTCTCCGAATAATCACGGTGCTTCGGGTGACTCACGCACAGGCTGGACGTAGTTGATCGGGAACAGTCCGGTGCGCTGGTTACACACGCCTTTAAACCAACCCTCCTCCGGCGCGCGGCTGATGCACACGATTTGTTGCCCGGCCTCAAAGGTCAGCTCATCCGGCGCGCGGGCGCGGTAGGCGAAGAGCGCCTGGAACGTCGTCCCTTCCATATGCGTCGGCGGTGGCGCAGCAGGGGCAGCAGATACGGCCGCGACGGCAGTAGCGGCGCTCGTGTGGATGACGGAGCCATCGCTCTTCACCGCGTTCGTCGTCGAATATGCTACCGGCCGCGAAGTGTGAGGCGAGGTGACCGCACCGCTTGCCATGCCCTTCGAGGACGACGATATGTTTGTACCACTGACGTTGCCAGAGCGCGTACTGTCCTGCTGAACCATAGCGTGCACGCGCTCAACGAAGCCCAGTGCCGATGACTTGACTGATGATGTGCCTGTTACGGTCGGCTTGATGTCCGCAGCATCACCAGCGCGTTGCACCGACCCGCGCGTCCTTGAGGATGTCATGTCGGCAACTTTCCGCGCATTGCACAGCCGCTGCTGGTGTCGATGTTGGTTGCGCGTCGACAGCTTCTGCGCCTCTATATCGCTCCGCAGCTTCTTGATCGCGGCCGTCTCGCGCACAACCGTCGCTGCACCGTCGCTCTCCGAGTTGATGAGGGTGCGGTAGTCTAGGATGGTGCTCCAGCGACTGAGGTTCATCTTCTCTACAATAATGCGAGGGTGCACGTACGCGATGCCAGCAAAGTCGAGCGATCTCAAGGTCGGTGTGACGGCCCGCTCTGCCCGCTCTAGCTTGTGCCGGATGCGCATCACTTCCTCCGCCACCTCGTGCCGCTGCAGCGCCAGCCGCTGGTCCGCCTCCACATACACCTTCGCGTGCGGATCGAATGTGTCGGAGAGGATCTCGCGGTGCATGTTGTTCGCCCGCATTTCCTCGTCCATGTGCTCTACCCGTCTCTCCTTGCGGTAGAGGTAGCGGCTGGCGGCGATGTAGTAGTCGGAGAAGCGTTTAAAATGGTGCTGCTGCACGACCCGCAGCATCTCCCCGAGCGCGCTCTGCTGTTTGTCATACTTGGCAGCAATGTTGTCGCAGCCGTCCAGCGCAAAGTCGTTGAGCGATGTCGCGACGTCACGCGCGGCAGCGGCATTGTCGATGGTGTCCTGCAGCTTCTGCGCATGCTCCGCGGCGGCCTGCAGGAAGCTCTCGTGCCCGCTCCGCCGCCCCGCCTCGCGCTCCTCCATCTCGAGCCGCCGCTCCACCTCCTTGTGCCGCTGCTGCGCCAGAGTCGCCAGCTCACTCGAGCACGTCTGCAGATCCTGAAAGAGGGTGAAGATGCGGTTCCACACGCCTTGCTGCTTCTCCTTGTTCTGCTGCAGGAACTCGTCGGACTCGGCGCGGTCGGCCTCATAGCGCTTGCGCTGCTGCGCGTCATCGGAGTTGTAGTTCGCCATCTGCTCCTGTATTTTGAGCATGTCCTCCTCGCAGGCTTCGATCTGGCGGTGCTTCGCCTCGATGACGGCGGTGATATCGCGGTCCACCATGCGGAACACTGCCCAGCGCCGCCGACGCTCGCTGTTGCGCGACTCGGCGTAGTAGTTAGAGATGACCGGGTACTGGTCCGTGATGAGGCGCAAAATGTGCTCATACACGTCCAGCTGGCGCTTCGAGATGTCCTCGGCGAGGCCCATCTCACCATTCGCGATGCTCGCCTCCAGCAGCTGCTCGCACTGATCGATATCCGGCGAGAGCTCCTCAATCGTGGTCTGAAACACGGTCAGGTCGCCAAAGACGCCATGCGTATTGCCCTCGTCGATGAGTTTCGTCTGCAGCGCGTTGGTGATGAAGACGAGGTCACGTGGCTCGAAGACGACAGACTTCAGCTCCGCCTCGCACTCCTCGATGAAGCGGCGCTGCTTTGGGGTGATGAAGGCGCGCGACTTGGTCTGCTGCAACGTCGACACGAGCTGAATCACCGCCGGCAGCTCTGCGTGCTGATCCCCGTCCAGCTCAATGTTGCGGCGCACAAGCCGGCGCTCCGCCATGTGCAAGTTGCAGTGCTCAATGACAGCCTTGCTGTTCCAGAAGGCGCCTTTCGGCGCCGTCACGTGCTGCTGCAGCTCCGATAACTGCTGCTCGCATCGCTCGTACCGGAAGTCCAGCTGCGAGATGCTCTGATCGAGCCATGACTGGAACGTGCGGAGGAACTGGTCACCGCTCACGATAGCCTGCAGCTTCGACTCTTCCTCGAGGTAGAAACGCTTGTTGCGCTCGAAGAGTGATACGGTGGCGGTCATGTTCTCCTCTCAGCAGGGCGTAAACGGACTCAAATGCGCGTCTGCCTGTCTGTCTGTGTTAGCGAGAGTGAGTGTGTGTGTGTGTGTGTGTGTGTGTGTGTGCTGTCGTTGATGCGTGGATCTGCCGTGATGGTGCCCTGGAGAAAGCAGCGACGCACCCAGTTACTGTCACGTCTGTCGGAGAGTTGGCCCGGGCGTGTCCTGTGTCTACGTGTATCTGCGTTGCAAATGGGGCGGCTGAGGCGAGTCTTCGATAGTTTGTGCGGAAGCGGCCTTGTCCTTGGTGCAGCTTAGCTGCCTCGCGTATTTGTGAGGAGAGGAGGTGTCGGTAGAAAACGGAGGGATGGGAGGGGGTAAAGATTTTAGCACCATCGGAGAGCCGCAAAGACGTGCAGGGCGGCCCAAAGAACACTGCTGTGCATGACATCCATAGTGGAGCATGCCTCGCTTTTCTTTTGTAGGTGCACGCGTGCACAACCGAGCGCGGAGCAGCGAAGGGATGAGTGCCGGGACCAAGCACGGGGAGCGCCAGAAGAGAGAGACGAGAAACGGGCCGGACTGCCGCGTCATCCGCCTGTCAGTTGCGCCACTCACGTGTCCCTTTTTCAATGGCTTTCGAGCCGCCTTGATTAGCGCATCAATGCAGCTCTGCACCTCGAACTGCCGTTGGTGTCCCCCGAAATGCTCGAGGCTGAAGAGTAGAGAGCGGCTCTCCGCTCCTCCAAGTGCCGCCACGCCACCCTCCTCTCCAAGCGTCGCGCTCACATCGCTGCAGAGAGCTCGCGGATGTAATGGTAGTGGTCCATGTACACGCATGCACATCCCGAGCACATGTGCGTGTGTATTGCGGTGCGCATATAGGGAAACACACCAAGAACAAACTGCACAAAAGAGGAGCGCTGTCGTACGCTCCACGTGTACGACAACCTTCACTCCGCTGAGTAACAGGTAAGCGTGCGTGCGCGCAGACATTCACATGCGCGTGCGTCCTTGGACGCGTGCTGAGCTCCATCTGTCTCTTGATGTTGTCTCATTTATACATGCATGCGCAGGCACTCAAGGGAGGGAAAATGCCCTCCCCCCCCCGAAAAGAAAAGTGCCGTGAACGTGCCTGTGATGCCTGCGTGTACGATCCTCATAAGCCGCGTCTCCACCGACGACACGCACACACACCGAAAGAGCGCAAACGGGGAAGCATCACATACCCGAGGCCCAGCCGTGATTCAGATGCGCCTCCAGCTGTGTGCGCCACTCCGTGTAGCCGTCGCTGTTAGCCAACTCGACCCTTTCGTCTGTCATCTTGTCACCGTTCGTGTCACTGCTACTGCCGCTGCTCGCGAGTCTGCGATGTCCGCCGCGTGCTTCCTCCAGCTGCCTCGTGGGTGAGGACGACGACGACGTACCAAAGCGGTCAGCGAAACTCGCCCTCTCGAAGAATTCCCAGTCATTAGACGAGTACACCGGGCCGTCATCGAACTGCGCTGCCACGGTGCCGTCGCGATGATGCGTGGCAGCGAGATTTGTGAAAGCCTGATGAGATGGGAAAGACAATACAGCAGGCGACGACGTGTGAACGAGCTCCGCCACCGCGATAGGTGCAGCAGCAGCAGCCCCTGTGGCAGGTGGCGCACGGTTGCTGCCGCCGCTGTCACCGACCCGTGGCATCTGGGGTGGCGAGGGCGAGGGCGCCAACGACGGCAGCGACTCAGGATGCGAGGGCAGCGCCTCGCTTTTTGAGCCGGAGCTCTGTCGTGGAATCGAAGAGCAACTCGGTGTCAGAGGTGGTCGAGAGGCTGAAGCAAACGGTGATGATGCCCTCGCAGGCACCGCACACTTCAGATGCGCAACATCGCTGGAGCTGTGACTGCGTGTCACCTCGGCGACCGTGACCTCGTAGTCAGCGTTCTGAAGCGCGGCAGCAATCTGCGGCGTTGCCTTGAAAATAGTGCCCAGCGATGTGTCAACAAGTCCCTGACCCAACGCGGCCGTCCCTCGAGTCGACGGGTCTCGACTGCGCAGAAGCTCCAGCAGGCTGTGAGCGGCAGACGTCGGTGCAACCTGAGGAGCGGCAGCAGCAGCAGCAGCACCATCGAGGGGAGTACTCTCGCGCGTCACTGACGCTGTCTCCATGGCGGCGTCAATTGTCGTAGCATGGCCAAGCAATGAGAAAAGCGGAGATGGCGAGGTAGCATGGGGAAATGCGCCGCCTTCGAGCACTGTAACAGCCCGCGCGGCTGTTCCACGGTCTGGAAGCGATGACGTCGACTCACGACGCACCCTTTCAGAAGCACGAACAGCAGCTGGCGGCGCCCGGCTATACGGCGTGCGCATCTCAAACGCCTCTGTGCCGCCGCGGGGTGACCTCTGGACTGCGTCCCCCCTGTCTTTGCCCTCCCACGCCGCGCTCGCCTCGTATCGAGTGTGCATACCGGTGCCGACATCGTCCACATTGCCATCCCATGAGGGCTGATCCCATGGCGCCTCCCCAACCTCGTGCACAGGGGCAAGCGATTCCGATTGGAAACCATCAAGCTCATGTAAGTCCCCCGGTCCCTTGGCGACTGCTGCGTGCGACCGGCCATCCATCTTCCGCACGGCGGCATCGTCCTCGCCGTGTCGGCTGTCACTGCCGCTGACGCCGTAGACGAGGTTCAGTGAGCGCCCAAGGGAGCCTCGTATGAGCTCACTCACGGCAGACAGCGATGCGGGACTCCATGGAAAAGATGACGCTACATCCACCATTGCCTCTGCTGCTGACGTGGCCAGTGCGCCCGGCGACATTGATGGAGTGTCATCCGGCACCGCCCTCTCCCTCTGAGTCGACGCACCGGTGCCACAGGCGGTCCCTCTGCCGAGGACATCCACCACCCGCTCAGACCCCTTCACATACGCCAGAAGCAGCTCAACACTGCGCCGCAGGTGCCGCAGTTGCCGTTTAAAATGAGCCTCACGCTTTGCAGAGGCCTGGGCGTTGGCCTCAAGGGCGCGTGCATGGCGCTCCCAGGCGGCACCGTCCGCCAAGGCCTGCAGGAACAGTGCTTGGTACAACTCAACAGTGTTTCGTTTACCATCAGCAACATCGGTCACGGTGCAGCCTGATCGATGCGCCTCCGCCTCCAGCTTGCGCAGGAGTTGCTGCAGTCGTGAGGCGGGCCGACTCGATGACAGCGGCCGCGAGGACGATGCGTCAAAGTGCATGATGTCGACTGTCGGTGCGGCCAACCTTGTGGGTGGGTCAAGCAACGGTGAGGATGACGGTGACAGCTGCGAGCCGCAGCGGTGACGAGCGAGCTCTGCCTCGGGTATTCGATCCTCTACCGCCGCGCGATCGGTTGGCCACCGCCGCGACCTCAGCGGCAGCGCCTGCGCTCCAGGAGGCCCCTGCTGTTGCTGCTGCTGCTGCGCTGACGTGTCTGCCGCACTGTGTCGACAGTAAGCCTGGGAGCAAGGTCTATGCTTGACGCGGCGCGCATGGGCAGCGTCGGTGGCTGGAGTTGGCGGTGCCAACACGGACAACGTTGCCTCACACTTCATGGGGGAGTCATCGGTGCTGTGATGGGTAACAGGGTCATGGGAATGATGGTGCTGGTGCGGATGCGATGACAACGAGCCGCCAGGCGCTGCGTCTAATGACGGCTGTGCGTAAGACGGGTAAGGTGTGCGTGCGGGAGAGTGGCGGGCGTGGCAGTGCACTGGCCGCCGCCGGTGTGGCGACAAGATGAAGCGCCTGGTGAACGCTACCTCCGATGGAGCCGCCTTCAGACAACCGGGCATGCTCGCCCGCTGTACGATGCACCCCGTCACTCTATAGATGTGTTTCAGTGCGTGCAACTGGGCGTCGCTGCAGAACAGCCAAAGAGCATGCGCTCAACAAGCGGCTGCCAGGACGCGGATGGAGGCAAGGCGTGCAAGCACAGTGACATAGACGCAGGTGTCGGTGATACACACACATATATATATATATATGTACATAAATATATAAAGTCCGTTGAAGGCGCACGGAAAAAAAAAGACGAAGAGAGCCAGCAGGAGAAGCGAAGTACAGTCCAGTAAGAGAAAGGGGAGGGTGCGACAACGCGCAGGTGTCTCTGTGTCCTCTTCTCCGCCAACGATTTTCTCACTTCTCAGCCGCTTGGCATCACCGCGCTGAGGCCGGTCGCCGCTTGGCGATGGCCTGTACATCCTTCGGTGCTACAAGCAAACGGGTGTTTCTGTGTGTATGTGCGCGCGCGTGAATACGCCCACTCGCGCGTGCCCTCCTGTCCTGCGTCCTCCTGGAGAGAGACGGAAAGGACAGGAGAGAGGGAGAGTCACGGGAAAACAAAAACGGCAGTGTGGGTGGCGGATACACGAATCGCCCCCCACCCTCCCCCAACCTCGCACGCCGCCGTGTGTCCTCTTGCCCTCTGCCCCCTCCTCTCCTGCTTCCCCTCCTCGCTTTTCATTTCCTTGTACGGAAACACCACCATCAACACGACAGGCAACCGCCAAGACCACCAGCCTCATTGCCTTATGCAAGGGCCATGGCCTGCGTGACGCATATCTTGCATCCTTGCATTTTGTTGTTGTTTTTCGTTTTTTTCTTTTACTGTGTGGGAGAGCGAATGGCAGGAGAGTCAGGAGGAGGAGAGGTCACCCCCGTGTTAACGCTTCGACATGTTTCATCTCGAAAAGGGATAGAACGAAAAAAAAAACGGTTCAGATATATTCGCTGCACGATCCCTCACACACACACAGACAGACAGACACACACACACACACTTTGGCACACCCGCCCGCCCGCACGCCGAAAGAGGGAGAGACGCGCACATCCGCGCATGCGTCGGTGCACCCTGAGAGAGAAGGAGAGAGGGACAGAGGTGTTTGGCCCTGTCACGTCGGTTGGCTCTCGCTCTCTATGAAACAAAGATATATATATATATGATGCTGTTGCGCACACGTTTGTCACAGTAGTCCGTCGTGGTAATAATAAAAGGAAAAGGAGAGAAGGGGGGCGGGGGTGGTACTGTCGCGGGAGGTGGCAATGGAGCGGGGCGGGCGACTGGGTAAGCGGTGGGTGGCGCTTGGGGACCCTTGTGTCTGTTGGGGAAGTGGAAGAGGATTTGGGAGCTACAATAAGGTGGAGGAAAGATGAAAGAGTGCGACGGTGGCACTGACAGTGATGGCGGGTCGATCCCGCTGCGGTTATCACCGTCAAACACATACGCGTGCAGGCAGCGGTAGAGGGCGCGCATGTATGAACACGCGTATCGAGTGACAACAACGAATACACACCTGGAAAGGGGGAGAGGGGAGAGGGGAGATCAGCAAGCGGCAGACGGGCACACATCAAGAAACCCAGAATAGAGAGAAAAAAACAACAAAGGAGGGGCGCACGCACACACACACACACAAACACACACACACACGCAGCGAGGGGGAGGGGAGGATGCTGCACGTACACATAAAAGAGCGCCACAAGGG